>NW_028181446.1:502500-597500 GCF_964211825.1 Aythya ferina
AAATCCCCCAAAACCATAGATCCACCCCCAAAACACCCTAAATCTACCTGAAGTTCTCCAAAACCCACAATTTACCCTTTTCCACCAAGATGCCAACAGAAAACCCAACGAAACCCAACAGAGACATCAAAACATGTCAAAAACACCCCAAAAAAGAACGGGATAACCCCCAAAACTGGAAGAAAATCCCCAAAAAGCATGGATCCAATCCCAAAACCACCCTAAACCTACCTGATCTTCTCCAAATCCCAAAGTCCACTCCCAACCACCATAAAACCCATTAGGAACTCAACAAAACGCAACAGAAACCCCAAAACACCTCAAAAACACCCCAAAAGCAAACCGGATCAGAAGAAAATACGTGATTTAACCCCAAGAAAACCCTTAAACCTACCTGATCTTCTCCAAATCCCAAAATCCACTCCCACCCACCATAAAACCCATTAGGAACTCAACAAAACGCAACGGAAACCCCAAAACACGTCAAAAACACCCCAAAAAAGAACTGGATCAGAAGAAAAAAAAACCAAAACTATGCATTTCCCTCCCAAATCACCCTAAACTCACCTGATCTTCTTCAAAACCCACAATCCACTCCCATTTAGCTTAACGACCAACGAGAACCCAACAAAACCCAACGGAGACCCCAAAAACGTCAAAAACACCCCAAAAAAGAACTGGTTCAACCCCAACAACGAAACAAAACCCCAAAAGCCATAGATCCACACCAAAAATCCCCCTAAACCAACCTGAAGTTCTCCAAAACCCACAATTTACACTTTTCCACATTGATGACCATGGAAAACCCAACGAAACCCAACGGAGACCACAAAACACGTCAAAAAAAAAAAAAAAAAAAAAAAAAAAAGGAAGGGATCACCCCCAAAATTGGAAGAAAATCCTTCAAAATCATAGATCCACCCCAAAACCACCCTAAACCTACCTGATGATCTCCAAAACCCACAATTTACAATTTTCCACCACCATGACCATGGAAAACCCAACGAAACCCAACGGAGACCCCAAAAGAAGTCAAAAACACCCCAAACAAGAACGGGATAAACCCTAAAAACGAAAGAAAACCCCAAAAGCCATAGATCCACACCAAAAGTCCCCCTAAACCTACCTGATGTTCTCCAAAAGCCACAATTTACACTTTTTCACCAGGATGACCAACATGAACCAAACGAAAACCCAAAACGAGACACCAAAACACGTCAAAAACACCCCAAAAATAAAGGGATCACCCATAAACTGGAAGAAAATCCCCAAAAAGCACGGATCCAATCCCAAAACCACCCTAAACCTACCTGATGTTCTCCAAAACCCACAATTTACCATTTTCCACCACGATGACCAACGAGTACACAACAAAACCCAACGGAGACCCCCAAACACCTCAAAAACTTCCCAAAAAAGAACGGGACCACCCCAAGAAACAGAAGAAAACACCAAAAAACATGACTCTGCCCCAAAAGTCCCCCTAAACCTACCTGATGTTCTCCAAAAGCCACAATTTACACTTTTTCACCATGATGACCAACAAGAACCCAACTAAAACCCAACGGAGACCCCAAAACACGTCATAAACACCCCAAAAAAGAACAGGATCACCCAAAAAAAAACAGAAGAAAAGACCAAATACCATGAATCCACCCCAAAATTCCCCTAAACCTACCTGAAGTTCTCCAAAACCCACAATTTACAATTTTCCACCACCATGAACACATACACCCCAAGGAATACCAACGGAGACCCCAAAACACGTCAAAAACACCCCAAAAAAGAACGGGATCACCCCCAAAAACAAAAGAAAATCCCCCAAAACCATAGATCCAATCCCAAAACCAACCTAAACCTACCTGATGTTCTCCAAAACCAACAATTTACCCTTTTCCACCATGATGACCACGGAAAACGCAACGAAACCCAATGGAGACCCCAAAACACGTCAAAAACACCCCCAAAATGAATTGGATCACCCCCCCCCAAAAAAAAAAAAAAAAAAAAAAAAACAGAAGAAAACCCCATATATCATGAATCCACCCCAAAAGTCCCCCTAAACCTACCTGATGTTCTCCAAAACCCACAATTTACACTTTTCCACCATGATGACAACGGAAAACCCAACGAAACCCAACGAAGAACCCAAAACACGTCAGAAACACACCAAAAATGAATTCGATCACCCCAAAACTGGAACAAAATCCCCCAAAACCATAGATCCACCACAAAAACACCCTAAATCTACCTGATGTTCTCCAAAACCCACAATTTACACTTTTCCACCATGATGACCACGGAAAACCCAACGAAACCCAACGGAGACCACAAAACACGTCAAAAACACGCCGAAAACCAACTGGATCACTAGAAAAAACAGAAGAAAACCCCAAATACCATGAATCTGCCCCAAAAGTCCTCATAAACCTACCTGATGTTCTCCAAAACCCACAATTTACACTTTTCCACCATGATGACCACGGAAAACACAACGAAACCCAACGGAGAACCCAAAACACGTCAAAAACACCCCAAACAAGAACAGGATCACCCCCAAAACCAAAGAAAACCCCAAAAAGCACGGATCCAATCCCAAAACCACTCTAAACGTACCTGATGTTCTCCAAATCCAAATGTCCACTCCCAACCACCATAAAACCCATTAGGAACTCAACGAAACCCAACGGAAACCCCAAAACACGTCAAAAACACCCCAAAAAAGAACTGAATCAGAAGAAAAAACACCAAAAACTATGAATTTCCCCGCAAAACCACCCTAAACTCACCTGATCTTCTTCAAAACCCACAATCCACTCCCATTTCCCTTAAGGACCAACTAAAACCCAACGGAGACCCCAAAACAAGTCAAAAACACCCCAAACAAGAACAGGATAACCCCAAAAAAAGAAAGAAAACCCCAAAAAAACATAGATCCACCCCAAAACCACACTAAACCTACCTGATGTTCTCCAAATCCCAAAGTCCACTCCCAACAAACTTAAAACACATTAGGAAATCAACAAAACACAACGGAAACCCCAAAACACATCAAAAACACCACAAAAAAAAGCAGGATCACCCCCAAAACTGGAAGAAAACCCTAAAAGCCGTTGATCCACCCCAAAAGTCCCCCTAAACCTACCTGATGTTCTCCAATACCCACAATTTACCCGTTTTCACCATGATGAACAACAAGAACCCAACAAAAACCAACGGAGACCCCAAAACACATCAAAAACACCCCAAAAAAGAACTGGATCAGAAGAAAAAAAAAACAAAACTATGCATTTCCCTCCCAAATCACCCTAAACTCACCTGATCTTCTTCAAAACCCACAATCCACTCCCATTTAGCTTAACGACCAACGAGAACCCAACAAAACCCAACGGAGACCCCAAAAACGTCAAAAACACCCCAAAAAAGAACTGGTTCAACCCCAACAACGAAAGAAAACCCCAAAAGCCATAGATCCACACCAAAAATCCCCCTAAACCAACCTGAAGTTCTCCAAAACCCACAATTTACACTTTTCCACATTGATGACCATGGAAAACCCAACGAAACCCAACGGAGACCACAAAACACGTCAAAAAAAAAAAAAAAAAAAAAAAAAAAAAAAAAAAAAAAAAAAAGAAAGGGATCACCCCCAAAATTGGAAGAAAATCCTTCAAAATCATAGATCCACCCCAAAACCACCCTAAACCTACCTGATGATCTCCAAAACCCACAATTTACAATTTTCCAACATGATGACCATGGAAAACCCAACGAAACCCAACGGAGACCCCAAAAGAAGTCAAAAACACCCAAAACAAGAACGGGATAAACCCTAAAAACGAAAGAAAACCCCAAAAGCCATAGATCCACACCAAAAGTCCCCCTAAACCTACCTGATGTTCTCCAAAAGCCACAATTTACACTTTTTCACCAGGATGACCAACATGAACCAAACGAAAACCCAAAACGAGACACCAAAACACGTCAAAAACACCCCAAAAATAAAGGGATCACCCATAAACTGGAAGAAAATCCCCAAAAAGCACGGATCCAATCCCAAAACCACCCTAAACCTACCTGATGTTCTCCAAAACCCACAATTTACCATTTTCCACCACGATGACCAACGAGTACACAACAAAACCCAACGGAGACCCCCAAACACCTCAAAAACTTCCCAAAAAAGAACGGGACCACCCCAAGAAACAGAAGAAAACACCAAAAAACATGACTCTGCCCCAAAAGTCCCCCTAAACCTACCTGATGTTCTCCAAAAGCCACAATTTACACTTTTTCACCATGATGACCAACAAGAACCCAACTAAAACCCAACGGAGACCCCAAAACACGTCATAAACACCCCAAAAAAGAACAGGATCACCCAAAAAAAAACAGAAGAAAAGACCAAATACCATGAATCCACCCCAAAATTCCCCTAAACCTACCTGAAGTTCTCCAAAACCCACAATTTACAATTTTCCACCACCATGACCACATAAAACCCAAGGAATACCAACGGAGACCCCAAAACACGTCAAAAACACCCCAAAAAAGGAACGGGATCACCCCCAAAAACAAAAGAAAATCCCCCAAAACCATAGATCCAATCCCAAAACCAACCTAAACCTACCTGATGTTCTCCAAAACCAACAATTTACCCTTTTCCACCATGATGACCACGGAAAACGCAACGAAACCCAATGGAGACCCCAAAACACGTCAAAAACACCCCCAAAATGAATTGGATCACCCCCCCCAAAAAAAAAAAAAAAAAAAAAAAAAACAGAAGAAAACCCCATATATCATGAATCCACCCCAAAAGTCCCCCTAAACCTACCTGATGTTCTCCAAAACCCACAATTTACACTTTTCCACCATGATGACAACGGAAAACCCAACGAAACCCAACGAAGAACCCAAAACACGTCAGAAACACACCAAAAATGAATTCGATCACCCCAAAACTGGAACAAAATCCCCCAAAACCATAGATCCACCACAAAAACACCCTAAATCTACCTGATGTTCTCCAAAACCCACAATTTACACTTTTCCACCATGATGACCACGGAAAACCCAACGAAACCCAACGGAGACCACAAAACACGTCAAAAACACGCCGAAAACCAACTGGATCACTAGAAAAAACAGAAGAAAACCCCAAATACCATGAATCTGCCCCAAAAGTCCTCATAAACCTACCTGATGTTCTCCAAAACCCACAATTTACACTTTTCCACCATGATGACCACGGAAAACACAACGAAACCCAACGGAGAACCCAAAACACGTCAAAAACACCCCAAACAAGAACAGGATCACCCCCAAAACCAAAGAAAACCCCAAAAAGCACGGATCCAATCCCAAAACCACTCTAAACGTACCTGATGTTCTCCAAATCCAAATGTCCACTCCCAACCACCATAAAACCCATTAGGAACTCAACGAAACCCAACGGAAACCCCAAAACACGTCAAAAACACCCCAAAAAAGAACTGAATCAGAAGAAAAAACACCAAAAACTATGAATTTCCCCGCAAAACCACCCTAAACTCACCTGATCTTCTTCAAAACCCACAATCCACTCCCATTTCCCTTAAGGACCAACTAAAACCCAACGGAGACCCCAAAACAAGTCAAAAACACCCCAAACAAGAACAGGATAACCCCAAAAAAAGAAAGAAAACCCCAAAAAAACATAGATCCACCCCAAAACCACACTAAACCTACCTGATGTTCTCCAAATCCCAAAGTCCACTCCCAACAAACTTAAAACACATTAGGAAATCAACAAAACACAACGGAAACCCCAAAACACATCAAAAACACCACAAAAAAAAGCGGGATCACCCCCAAAACTGGAAGAAAACCCTAAAAGCCGTTGATCCACCCCAAAAGTCCCCCTAAACCTACCTGATGTTCTCCAATACCCACAATTTACCCGTTTTCACCATGATGAACAACAAGAACCCAACAAAAACCAACGGAGACCCCAAAACACATCAAAAACACCCCAAAAAAGAACTGGATCAGAAGAAAAAAAAAACAAAACTATGCATTTCCCTCCCAAATCACCCTAAACTCACCTGATCTTCTTCAAAACCCACAATCCACTCCCATTTAGCTTAACGACCAACGAGAACCCAACAAAACCCAACGGAGACCCCAAAAACGTCAAAAACACCCCAAAAAAGAACTGGTTCAACCCCAACAACGAAACAAAACCCCAAAAGCCATAGATCCACACCAAAAATCCCCCTAAACCAACCTGAAGTTCTCCAAAACCCACAATTTACACTTTTCCACATTGATGACCATGGAAAACCCAACGAAACCCAACGGAGACCACAAAACACGTCAAAAAAAAAAAAAAAAAAAAAAAAGAAAGGGATCACCCCCAAAATTGGAAGAAAATCCTTCAAAATCATAGATCCACCCCAAAACCACCCTAAACCTACCTGATGATCTCCAAAACCCACAATTTACAATTTTCCAACATGATGACCATGGAAAACCCAACGAAACCCAACGGAGACCCCAAAAGAAGTCAAAAACACCCAAAACAAGAATGGGATAAACCCTAAAAACGAAAGAAAACCCCAAAAGCCACAGATCCACACCAAAAGTCCCCCTAAACCTACCTGATGTTCTCCAA
Organism: Aythya ferina; assembly: GCF_964211825.1. Lineage (NCBI taxonomy): Eukaryota > Metazoa > Chordata > Aves > Anseriformes > Anatidae > Aythya > Aythya ferina. The sequence continues at coordinate 509,156 of NW_028181446.1, forward strand.
AAGCCACAATTTACACTTTTTCACCAGGATGACCAACATGAACCAAACGAAAACCCAAAACGAGACACCAAAACACGTCAAAAACACCCCAAAAAAGAAAGGGATCACCCATAAACTGGAAGAAAATCCCCAAAAAGCACGGATCCAATCCCAAAACCACCCTAAACCTACCTGATGTTCTCCAAAACCCACAATTTACCATTTTCCACCACGATGACCAACGAGTACACAACAAAACCCAACGGAGACCCCCAAACACCTCAAAAACTTCCCAAAAAAGAACGGGACCACCCCAAGAAACAGAAGAAAACACCAAAAAACATGACTCTGCCCCAAAAGTCCCCCTAAACCTACCTGATGTTCTCCAAAAGCCACAATTTACACTTTTTCACCATGATGACCAACAAGAACCCAACTAAAACCCAACGGAGACCCCAAAACACGTCATAAACACCCCAAAAAAGAACAGGATCACCCAAAAAAAAACAGAAGAAAAGACCAAATACCATGAATCCACCCCAAAATTCCCCTAAACCTACCTGAAGTTCTCCAAAACCCACAATTTACAATTTTCCACCACCATGAACACATACACCCCAAGGAATACCAACGGAGACCCCAAAACACGTCAAAAACACCCCAAAAAAGAACGGGATCACCCCCAAAAACAAAAGAAAATCCCCCAAAACCATAGATCCAATCCCAAAACCAACCTAAACCTACCTGATGTTCTCCAAAACCAACAATTTACCCTTTTCCACCATGATGACCACGGAAAACGCAACGAAACCCAATGGAGACCCCAAAACACGTCAAAAACACCCCCAAAATGAATTGGATCACCCCCCCCCAAAAAAAAAAAAAAAAAAAAAAAAACAGAAGAAAACCCCATATATCATGAATCCACCCCAAAAGTCCCCCTAAACCTACCTGATGTTCTCCAAAACCCACAATTTACACTTTTCCACCATGATGACAACGGAAAACCCAACGAAACCCAACGAAGAACCCAAAACACGTCAGAAACACCCCAAAAATGAATTCGATCACCCCAAAACTGGAACAAAATCCCCCAAAACCATAGATCCACCCCCAAAACACCCTAAATCTACCTGATGTTCTCCAAAACCCACAATTTACACTTTTCCACCATGATGACCACGGAAAACCCAACGAAACCCAACGGAGACCACAAAACACGTCAAAAACACGCCGAAAACCAACTGGATCACTAGAAAAAACAGAAGAAAACCCCAAATACCATGAATCTGCCCCAAAAGTCCTCATAAACCTACCTGATGTTCTCCAAAACCCACAATTTACACTTTTCCACCATGATGACCACGGAAAACACAACGAAACCCAACGGAGAACCCAAAACACGTCAAAAACACCCCAAACAAGAACAGGATCACCCCCAAAACCAAAGAAAACCCCAAAAAGCACGGATCCAATCCCAAAACCACTCTAAACGTACCTGATGTTCTCCAAATCCAAATGTCCACTCCCAACCACCATAAAACCCATTAGGAACTCAACGAAACCCAACGGAAACCCCAAAACACGTCAAAAACACCCCAAAAAAGAACTGAATCAGAAGAAAAAACACCAAAAACTATGAATTTCCCCGCAAAACCACCCTAAACTCACCTGATCTTCTTCAAAACCCACAATCCACTCCCATTTCCCTTAAGGACCAACTAAAACCCAACGGAGACCCCAAAACAAGTCAAAAACACCCCAAACAAGAACAGGATAACCCCTAAAAAAAAAAGAAAACCCCAAAAAAACATAGATCCACCCCAAAACCACACTAAACCTACCTGATGTTCTCCAAATCCCAAAGTCCACTCCCAACAAACTTAAAACACATTAGGAAATCAACAAAACACAACGGAAACCCCAAAACACATCAAAAACACCACAAAAAAAAGCGGGATCACCCCCAAAACTGGAAGAAAACCCTAAAAGCCGTTGATCCACCCCAAAAGTCCCCCTAAACCTACCTGATGTTCTCCAATACCCACAATTTACCCGTTTTCACCATGATGAACAACAAGAACCCAACAAAAACCAACGGAGACCCCAAAACACATCAAAAACACCCCAAAAAAGAACTGGATCAGAAGAAAAAAAAAACAAAACTATGCATTTCCCTCCCAAATCACCCTAAACTCACCTGATCTTCTTCAAAACCCACAATCCACTCCCATTTAGCTTAACGACCAACGAGAACCCAACAAAACCCAACGGAGACCCCAAAAACGTCAAAAACACCCCAAAAAAGAACTGGTTCAACCCCAACAACGAAACAAAACCCCAAAAGCCATAGATCCACACCAAAAATCCCCCTAAACCAACCTGAAGTTCTCCAAAACCCACAATTTACACTTTTCCACATTGATGACCATGGAAAACCCAACGAAACCCAACGGAGACCACAAAACACGTCAAAAAAAAAAAAAAAAAAAAAAAAAAAAAAAAAAAAAAAAAAAAAGAAAGGGATCACCCCCAAAATTGGAAGAAAATCCTTCAAAATCATAGATCCACCCCAAAACCACCCTAAACCTACCTGATGATCTCCAAAACCCACAATTTACAATTTTCCAACATGATGACCATGGAAAACCCAACGAAACCCAACGGAGACCCCAAAAGAAGTCAAAAACACCCAAAACAAGAATGGGATAAACCCTAAAAACGAAAGAAAACCCCAAAAGCCACAGATCCACACCAAAAGTCCCCCTAAACCTACCTGATGTTCTCCAAAAGCCACAATTTACACTTTTTCACCAGGATGACCAACATGAACCAAACGAAAACCCAAAACGAGACACCAAAACACGTCAAAAACACCCCAAAAAAGAAAGGGATCACCCATAAACTGGAAGAAAATCCCCAAAAAGCACGGATCCAATCCCAAAACCACCCTAAACCTACCTGATGTTCTCCAAAACCCACAATTTACCATTTTCCACCACGATGACCAACGAGTACACAACAAAACCCAACGGAGACCCCCAAACACCTCAAAAACTTCCCAAAAAAGAACGGGACCACCCCAAGAAACAGAAGAAAATACCAAAAAACATGACTCTGCCCCAAAAGTCCCCCTAAACCTACCTGATGTTCTCCAAAAGCCACAATTTACACTTTTTCACCATGATGACCAACAAGAACCCAACTAAAACCCAACGGAGACCCCAAAACACGTCATAAACACCCCAAAAAAGAACAGGATCACCCAAAAAAAAACAGAAGAAAAGACCAAATACCATGAATCCACCCCAAAATTCCCCTAAACCTACCTGAAGTTCTCCAAAACCCACAATTTACAATTTTCCACCACCATGACCACATAAAACCCAAGGAATACCAACGGAGACCCCAAAACACGTCAAAAACACCCCAAAAAAGAACGGGATCACCCCCAAAAACAAAAGAAAATCCCCCAAAACCATAGATCCAATCCCAAAACCAACCTAAACCTACCTGATGTTCTCCAAAACCAACAATTTACCCTTTTCCACCATGATGACCACGGAAAACGCAACGAAACCCAATGGAGACCCCAAAACACATCAAAAACACCCCCAAAATGAATTGGATCACCCCCCCCCAAAAAAAAAAAAAAAAAAAAAAAACCAGAAGAAAACCCCATATATCATGAATCCACCCCAAAAGTCCCCCTAAACCTACCTGATGTTCTCCAAAACCCACAATTTACACTTTTCCACCATGATGACAACGGAAAACCCAACGAAACCCAACGAAGAACCCAAAACACGTCAGAAACACCCCAAAAATGAATTCGATCACCCCAAAACTGGAACAAAATCCCCCAAAACCATAGATCCACCCCCAAAACACCCTAAATCTACCTGATGTTCTCCAAAACCCACAATTTACACTTTTCCACCATGATGACCACGGAAAACCCAACGAAACCCAACGGAGACCACAAAACACGTCAAAAACACGCCGAAAACCAACTGGATCACTAGAAAAAACAGAAGAAAACCCCAAATACCATGAATCTGCCCCAAAAGTCCTCATAAACCTACCTGATGTTCTCCAAAACCCACAATTTACACTTTTCCACCATGATGACCACGGAAAACACAACGAAACCCAACGGAGAACCCAAAACACGTCAAAAACACCCCAAACAAGAACAGGATCACCCCCAAAACCAAAGAAAACCCCAAAAAGCACGGATCCAATCCCAAAACCACTCTAAACGTACCTGATGTTCTCCAAATCCAAATGTCCACTCCCAACCACCATAAAACCCATTAGGAACTCAACGAAACCCAACGGAAACCCCAAAACACGTCAAAAACACCCCAAAAAAGAACTGAATCAGAAGAAAAAACACCAAAAACTATGAATTTCCCCGCAAAACCACCCTAAACTCACCTGATCTTCTTCAAAACCCACAATCCACTCCCATTTCCCTTAAGGACCAACTAAAACCCAACGGAGACCCCAAAACAAGTCAAAAACACCCCAAACAAGAACAGGATAACCCCTAAAAAAAAAAGAAAACCCCAAAAAAACATAGATCCACCCCAAAACCACACTAAACCTACCTGATGTTCTCCAAATCCCAAAGTCCACTCCCAACAAACTTAAAACACATTAGGAAATCAACAAAACACAACGGAAACCCCAAAACACATCAAAAACACCACAAAAAAAAGCGGGATCACCCCCAAAACTGGAAGAAAACCCTAAAAGCCGTTGATCCACCCCAAAAGTCCCCCTAAACCTACCTGATGTTCTCCAATACCCACAATTTACCCGTTTTCACCATGATGAACAACAAGAACCCAACAAAAACCAACGGAGACCCCAAAACACATCAAAAACACCCCAAAAAAGAACTGAATCAGAAGAAAAAACACCAAAAACTATGAATTTCCCCGCAAAACCACCCTAAACTCACCTGATCTTCTTCAAAACCCACAATCCACTCCCATTTACCTTAACGACCAACGAGAATCCAACTAAAACCCAACGGAGACCCCAAAACAAGTCAAAAACACCCCAAAAAAGAATGGGATAACCCCCCAAAACGAAAGAAAACCCCCAAAAAATAGATCCACCCCAAAACGACACTAAACCTACCTGATGTTCTCCAAAACACGCAAGTTAAACTTTTCCAACATGATGAAAAACAAGAACCCAACAAAACCCAACAGAGACCCCAAAACATGTCAAAAACACCCCAAAAAAGAACGGGATCACCCCCAAAACTGGAAGAAAATTCCCCCCCCAAAAATTTACAATTTTCACCATGATGACCAACATGAACCAAACGAAAACCCAAAAGGAGACACCAAAACACGTCAAAAACACCCCAAAAAAGAAAGGGATCACCAATAAACTGGAAGAAAATCCCCAAAAAGCACAGATCCAATCCCAAAACCAGCCTAAACCTACCTGATGTTCTCCAAAACCCACAAATTTACCCTTTTCCACCATGATGACCATGGAAAACCCAACGAAACCCAATGGAGACAAAAAACATGTCAAAAAAAAAAAAAAAAACAAAAAAGAACAGGATCTCCCCCAAAAACAGAAGAAAAACCCAAATGCCATAGATCCACGCCAAAAGTCCCCCTAAGCCTACCTGATGTTCTCCAAAACCCACAATTTACCCTTTTTCACAATGATGACCAACGAGAACCCAACAAAACCCAACGGACAACCCCAAAACACGTCAAAAACACCCCAAAAAAGAACAGGATCACCCCAAAAAACAGAAGAAAACCCCAAATACCATGAATCCACCCCAAAAGTCCCCCTAAACCTACCTGATGTTCTCGAAAACCCACAATTTACCCTTTTCCACCAAGATGCCAACGGAAAACCCAACGAAACCCAACGAAGAACCCAAAACACATCAGAAACACCCCAAAAATGAATTCGATCACCCCAAAACTGGAACAAAATCCCCCAAAACCATAGATCCACCCCCAAAACACCCTAAATCTACCTGATGTTCTCCAAAACCCACAATTTACACTTTTCCACCATGATGACCACGGAAAACCCAACGAAACCCAACGGAGACCACAAAACACGTCAAAAACACGCCGAAAACCAACTGGATCACTAGAAAAAAACAGAAGAAAACCCCAAATACCATGAATCTGCCCCAAAAGTCCTCATAAACCTACCTGATGTTCTCCAAAACCCACAATTTACACTTTTCCACCATGATGACCACGGAAAACCCAACGAAACCCAACGGAGAACCCAAAACACGTCAAAAACACCCCAAACAAGAACAGGATCACCCCCAAAACCAAAGAAAACCCCAAAAAGCACGGATCCAATCCCAAAACCACTCTAAACGTACCTGATGTTCTCCAAATCCAAATGTCCACTCCCAACCACCATAAAACCCATTAGGAACTCAACGAAACCCAACGGAAACCCCAAAACACGTCAAAAACACCCCAAAAAAGAACTGAATCAGAAGAAAAAACACCAAAAACTATGAATTTCCCCGCAAAACCACCCTAAACTCACCTGATCTTCTTCAAAACCCACAATCCACTCCCATTTCCCTTAAGGACCAACTAAAACCCAACGGAGACCCCAAAACAAGTCAAAAACACCCCAAACAAGAACAGGATAACCCCTAAAAAAGAAAGAAAACCCCAAAAAAACATAGATCCACCCCAAAACCACACTAAACCTACCTGATGTTCTCCAAATCCCAAAGTCCACTCCCAACAAACTTAAAACACATTAGGAAATCAACAAAACACAACGGAAACCCCAAAACACATCAAAAACACCACAAAAAAAAGCGGGATCACCCCCAAAACTGGAAGAAAACCCTAAAAGCCGTTGATCCACCCCAAAAGTCCCCCTAAACCTACCTGATGTTCTCCAATACCCACAATTTACCCGTTTTCACCATGATGAACAACAAGAACCCAACAAAAACCAACGGAGACCCCAAAACACATAAAAACACCCCAAAAAAGAACTGAATCAGAAGAAAAAACACCAAAAACTATGAATTTCCCCGCAAAACCACCCTAAACTCACCTGATCTTCTTCAAAACCCACAATCCACTCCCATTTACCTTAACGACCAACGAGAATCCAACTAAAACCCAACGGAGACCCCAAAACAAGTCAAAAACACCCCAAAAAAGAATGGGATAACCCCCCAAAACGAAAGAAAACCCCCAAAAAATAGATCCACCCCAAAACGACACTAAACCTACCTGATGTTCTCCAAAACACGCAAGTTAAACTTTTCCAACATGATGAAAAACAAGAACCCAACAAAACCCAACAGAGACCCCAAAACATGTCAAAAACACCCCAAAAAAGAACGGGATCACCCCCAAAACTGGAAGAAAATTCCCCCCCCAAAAATTTACAATTTTCACCATGATGACCAACATGAACCAAACGAAAACCCAAAAGGAGACACCAAAACACGTCAAAAACACCCCAAAAAAGAAAGGGATCACCCATAAACTGGAAGAAAATCCCCAAAAAGCACAGATCCAATCCCAAAACCAGCCTAAACCTACCTGATGTTCTCCAAAACCCACAAATTTACCCTTTTCCACCATGATGACCATGGAAAACCCAACGAAACCCAATGGAGACAAAAAACATGTCAAAAAAAAAAAAAAAAACAAAAAAGAACAGGATCTCCCCCAAAAACAGAAGAAAAACCCAAATGCCATAGATCCACCCCAAAAGTCCCCCTAAGCCTACCTGATGTTCTCCAAAACCCACAATTTACCCTTTTTCACAATGATGACCAACGAGAACCCAACAAAACCCAACGGACAACCCCAAAACACGTCAAAAACACCCCAAAAAAGAACAGGATCACCCCAAAAAACAGAAGAAAACCCCAAATACCATGAATCCACCCCAAAAGTCCCCCTAAACCTACCTGATGTTCTCGAAAACCCACAATTTACCCTTTTCCACCAAGATGCCAACGGAAAACCCAACGAAACCCAACGAAGAACCCAAAACACATCAGAAACACCCCAAAAATGAATTTGATCACCCCAAAACTGGAACAAAATCCCCCAAAACCATAGATCCACCCCCAAAACACCCTAAATCTACCTGATGTTCTCCAAAACCCACAATTTACACTTTTCCACCATGATGACCACGGAAAACCCAACGAAACCCAACGGAGACCACAAAACACGTCAAAAACACGCCGAAAACCAACTGGATCACTAGAAAAAAACAGAAGAAAACCCCAAATACCATGAATCTGCCCCAAAAGTCCTCATAAACCTACCTGATGTTCTCCAAAACCCACAATTTACACTTTTCCACCATGATGACCACGGAAAACCCAACGAAACCCAACGGAGAACCCAAAACACGTCAAAAACACCCCAAACAAGAACAGGATCACCCCCAAAACCAAAGAAAACCCCAAAAAGCACGGATCCAATCCCAAAACCACTCTAAACGTACCTGATGTTCTCCAAATCCAAATGTCCACTCCCAACCACCATAAAACCCATTAGGAACTCAACGAAACCCAACGGAAACCCCAAAACACGTCAAAAACACCCCAAAAAAGAACTGAATCAGAAGAAAAAACACCAAAAACTATGAATTTCCCCGCAAAACCACCCTAAACTCACCTGATCTTCTTCAAAACCCACAATCCACTCCCATTTCCCTTAAGGACCAACTAAAACCCAACGGAGACCCCAAAACAAGTCAAAAACACCCCAAACAAGAACAGGATAACCCCTAAAAAAGAAAGAAAACCCCCAAAAAACATAGATCCACCCCAAAACCACACTAAACCTACCTGATGTTCTCCAAATCCCAAAGTCCACTCCCAACAAACTTAAAACACATTAGGAAATCAACAAAACACAACGGAAACCCCAAAACACATCAAAAACACCACAAAAAAAAGCGGGATCACCCCCAAAACTGGAAGAAAACCCTAAAAGCCGTTGATCCACCCCAAAAGTCCCCCTAAACCTACCTGATGTTCTCCAATACCCACAATTTACCCGTTTTCACCATGATGAACAACAAGAACCCAACAAAAACCAACGGAGACCCCAAAACACATCAAAAACACCCCAAAAAAGAACTGAATCAGAAGAAAAAACACCAAAAACTATGAATTTCCCCGCAAAACCACCCTAAACTCACCTGATCTTCTTCAAAACCCACAATCCACTCCCATTTACCTTAACGACCAACGAGAATCCAACTAAAACCCAACGGAGACCCCAAAACAAGTCAAAAACACCCCAAAAAAGAATGGGATAACCCCCCAAAACGAAAGAAAACCCCCCAAAAATAGATCCACCCCAAAACGACACTAAACCTACCTGATGTTCTCCAAAACACGCAAGTTAAACTTTTCCAACATGATGAAAAACAAGAACCCAACAAAACCCAACAGAGACCCCAAAACATGTCAAAAACACCCCAAAAAAGAACGGGATCACCCCCAAAACTGGAAGAAAATTCCCCCCCCAAAAATTTACAATTTTCACCATGATGACCAACATGAACCAAACGAAAACCCAAAAGGAGACACCAAAACACGTCAAAAACACCCCAAAAAAGAAAGGGATCACCCATAAACTGGAAGAAAATCCCCAAAAAGCACAGATCCAATCCCAAAACCAGCCTAAACCTACCTGATGTTCTCCAAAACCCACAAATTTACCCTTTTCCACCATGATGACCATGGAAAACCCAACGAAACCCAATGGAGACAAAAAACATGTCAAAAAAAAAAAAAAAAAAAAAAAAGAACAGGATCTCCCCCAAAAACAGAAGAAAAACCCAAATGCCATAGATCCACCCCAAAAGTCCCCCTAAGCCTACCTGATGTTCTCCAAAACCCACAATTTACCCTTTTTCACAATGATGACCAACGAGAACCCAACAAAACCCAACGGACAACCCCAAAACACGTCAAAAACACCCCAAAAAAGAACAGGATCACCCCAAAAAACAGAAGAAAACCCCAAATACCATGAATCCACCCCAAAAGTCCCCCTAAACCTACCTGATGTTCTCGAAAACCCACAATTTACCCTTTTCCACCAAGATGCCAACGGAAAACCCAACGAAACCCAACGAAGAACCCAAAACACATCAGAAACACCCCAAAAATGAATTTGATCACCCCAAAACTGGAACAAAATCCCCCAAAACCATAGATCCACCCCCAAAACACCCTAAATCTACCTGATGTTCTCCAAAACCCACAATTTACACTTTTCCACCATGATGACCACGGAAAACCCAACGAAACCCAACGGAGACCACAAAACACGTCAAAAACACGCCGAAAACCAACTGGATCACTAGAAAAAAAACAGAAGAAAACCCCAAATACCATGAATCTGCCCCAAAAGTCCTCATAAACCTACCTGATGTTCTCCAAAACCCACAATTTACACTTTTCCACCATGATGACCACGGAAAACACAACGAAACCCAACGGAGAACCCAAAACACGTCAAAAACACCCCAAACAAGAACAGGATCACCCCCAAAACCAAAGAAAACCCCAAAAAGCACGGATCCAATCCCAAAACCACTCTAAACGTACCTGATGTTCTCCAAATCCAAATGTCCACTCCCAACCACCATAAAACCCATTAGGAACTCAACGAAACCCAACGGAAACCCCAAAACACGTCAAAAACACCCCAAAAAAGAACTGAATCAGAAGAAAAAACACCAAAAACTATGAATTTCCCCACAAAACCACCCTAAACTCACCTGATCTTCTTCAAAACCCACAATCCACTCCCATTTCCCTTAAGGACCAACTAAAACCCAACGGAGACCCCAAAACAAGTCAAAAACACCCCAAACAAGAACAGGATAACCCCTAAAAAAGAAAGAAAACCCCAAAAAAACATAGATCCACCCCAAAACCACACTAAACCTACCTGATGTTCTCCAAATCCCAAAGTCCACTCCCAACAAACTTAAAACACATTAGGAAATCAACAAAACACAACGGAAACCCCAAAACACATCAAAAACACCACAAAAAAAAGCGGGATCACCCCCAAAACTGGAAGAAAACCCTAAAAGCCGTTGATCCACCCCAAAAGTCCCCCTAAACCTACCTGATGTTCTCCAATACCCACAATTTACCCGTTTTCACCATGATGAACAACAAGAACCCAACAAAAACCAACGGAGACCCCAAAACACATCAAAAACACCCCAAAAAAGAACTGAATCAGAAGAAAAAACACCAAAAACTATGAATTTCCCCGCAAAACCACCCTAAACTCACCTGATCTTCTTCAAAACCCACAATCCACTCCCATTTACCTTAACGACCAACGAGAATCCAACTAAAACCCAACGGAGACCCCAAAACAAGTCAAAAACACCCCAAAAAAGAATGGGATAACCCCCCAAAACGAAAGAAAACCCCCAAAAAATAGATCCACCCCAAAACGACACTAAACCTACCTGATGTTCTCCAAAACACGCAAGTTAAACTTTTCCAACATGATGAAAAACAAGAACCCAACAAAACCCAACAGAGACCCCAAAACATGTCAAAAACACCCCAAAAAAGAACGGGATCACCCCCAAAACTGGAAGAAAATTCCCCCCCCAAAAATTTACAATTTTCACCATGATGACCAACATGAACCAAACGAAAACCCAAAAGGAGACACCAAAACACGTCAAAAACACCCCAAAAAAGAAAGGGATCACCCATAAACTGGAAGAAAATCCCCAAAAAGCACAGATCCAATCCCAAAACCAGCCTAAACCTACCTGATGTTCTCCAAAACCCACAAATTTACCCTTTTCCACCATGATGACCATGGAAAACCCAACGAAACCCAATGGAGACAAAAAACATGTCAAAAAAAAAAAAAAAAAAAAAAAAAAGAACAGGATCTCCCCCAAAAACAGAAGAAAAACCCAAATGCCATAGATCCACCCCAAAAGTCCCCCTAAGCCTACCTGATGTTCTCCAAAACCCACAATTTACTCTTTTTCACAATGATGACCAACGAGAACCCAACAAAACCCAACGGACAACCCCAAAACACGTCAAAAACACCCCAAAAAAGAACAGGATCACCCCAAAAAACAGAAGAAAACCCCAAATACCATGAATCCACCCCAAAAGTCCCCCTAAACCTACCTGATGTTCTCGAAAACCCACAATTTACCCTTTTCCACCAAGATGCCAACGGAAAACCCAACGAAACCCAACGAAGAACCCAAAACACATCAGAAACACCCCAAAAATGAATTCGATCACCCCAAAACTGGAACAAAATCCCCCAAAACCATAGATCCACCCCCAAAACACCCTAAATCTACCTGATGTTCTCCAAAACCCACAATTTACACTTTTCCACCATGATGACCACGGAAAACCCAACGAAACCCAACGGAGACCACAAAACACGTCAAAAACACGCCGAAAAACAACTGGATCACTAGAAAAAAACAGAAGAAAACCCCAAATACCATGAATCTGCCCCAAAAGTCCTCATAAACCTACCTGATGTTCTCCAAAACCCACAATTTACACTTTTCCACCATGATGACCACGGAAAACCCAACGAAACCCAACGAAGAACCCAAAACACGTCAAAAACACCCCAAACAAGAACAGGATCACCCCCAAAACCAAAGAAAACCCCAAAAAGCACGGATCCAATCCCAAAACCACTCTAAACGTACCTGATGTTCTCCAAATCCAAATGTCCACTCCCAACCACCATAAAACCCATTAGGAACTCAACGAAACCCAACGGAAACCCCAAAACACGTCAAAAACACCCCAAAAAAGAACTGAATCAGAAGAAAAAACACCAAAAACTATGAATTTCCCCACAAAACCACCCTAAACTCACCTGATCTTCTTCAAAACCCACAATCCACTCCCATTTCCCTTAAGGACCAACTAAAACCCAACGGAGACCCCAAAACAAGTCAAAAACACCCCAAACAAGAACAGGATAACCCCTAAAAAAGAAAGAAAACCCCAAAAAAACATAGATCCACCCCAAAACCACACTAAACCTACCTGATGTTCTCCAAATCCCAAAGTCCACTCCCAACAAACTTAAAACACATTAGGAAATCAACAAAACACAACGGAAACCCCAAAACACATCAAAAACACCACAAAAAAAAGCGGGATCACCCCCAAAACTGGAAGAAAACCCTAAAAGCCGTTGATCCACCCCAAAAGTCCCCCTAAACCTACCTGATGTTCTCCAATACCCACAATTTACCCGTTTTCACCATGATGAACAACAAGAACCCAACAAAAACCAACGGAGACCCCAAAACACATCAAAAACACCCCAAAAAAGAACTGAATCAGAAGAAAAAACACCAAAAACTATGAATTTCCCCGCAAAACCACCCTAAACTCACCTGATCTTCTTCAAAACCCACAATCCACTCCCATTTACCTTAACGACCAACGAGAATCCAACTAAAACCCAACGGAGACCCCAAAACAAGTCAAAAACACCCCAAAAAAGAATGGGATAACCCCCCAAAACGAAAGAAAACCCCCAAAAAAGAGATCCACCCCAAAACGACACTAAACCTACCTGATGTTCTCCAAAACACGCAAGTTAAACTTTTCCAACATGATGAAAAACAAGAACCCAACAAAACCCAACAGAGACCCCAAAACATGTCAAAAACACCCCAAAAAAGAACGGGATCACCCCCAAAACTGGAAGAAAATTCCCCCCCCAAAAATTTACAATTTTCACCATGATGACCAACATGAACCAAACGAAAACCCAAAAGGAGACACCAAAACACGTCAAAAACACCCCAAAAAAGAAAGGGATCACCCATAAACTGGAAGAAAATCCCCAAAAAGCACAGATCCAATCCCAAAACCAGCCTAAACCTACCTGATGTTCTCCAAAACCCACAAATTTACCCTTTTCCACCACGATGACTATGGAAAACCCAACGAAACCCAACGGAGAACCCAAAACACGTCCAAAACACCCCAAAAAAGAACGGGACCACCCCAAAAACAGAAGAAAACGCTAAAAAAAACAGAAGAATTCCCCCAAAACCTTAGATACACCACCCAAAAAAAATTAAAAACACCTGATATTCTCCAAAACCCACAATTTACACTTTTCCAACATGATGACCAACAAGAACCCAACAAAACCTAATGGAGACCCAAAAACACGTCAAAAACACCCCAAAAAAGAACGGGATCACCCCAAAAAAAAAACAGAAAAAAAAAAACAAATACCATGAATCCACCCCAAAAGTCCCCCTAAACCTACCTGATGTTCTCCAAAACCCACAATTTACACTTTTCCACCATGATGACCACGGAAAACCCAATGAAACCCAACGGAGAACCCAAAACACGTCAAAAACATGCCAAAAAACAACTGGATCACTAGAAAAAAACAGAAGAAAACCCTAAAAACCTTGAATCTGCCCCAAAAGTCCTCATAAACCTACCTGATGTTCTCCAAAACCCACAATTTACACTTTTCCACCATGATGACCACGGAAAACCCAACGAAACCCAACGGTTTTAAGAAAATTAAGCAAAAGAATTTTCATAGTGTCTAGGCAAGCATTATGCAGCTCCTTACTTCAGCAGGGAGCTTTCGCAACTCCCGCTCCTCAAACAGAACTCCTTGTTTTTATAATACAAAAGACAATGAGCAAACATTTATGGTGTATTACCCTAAGTTTTTGGGTTAGGGTTTTTTGCGTCTTAATGTTTTGGGGTTAGGGTTTGGAGCACCCTAAGTTTTTGGGCTAGGGCTTTGAGCATTCCTAACGTTTTGGGTTGGGTTTGGGTTTTGAGCATCCTAAGATTTTGGGTTGGGGGTTTTAGGCATAGGTCTTCAGGGGTTTAGTGTGGTAAATAGTTTGGGTTAGGTCTGTAGGGGTTTCGAGGTTTTTTTGGATGTTAGGGCTTGAGGCTTTTTTTGTAAGGGCGGTGAGGGTTCCAGTGAGTGCTGGTAAATGCAGTTCTCGAGCACTCGGCCTGTGATTGGCCATGCTGGCTGTGCGGGGAATGCTGGTAGGTGTAGTTTTCCGGCACTGGGAGGCCATGTTGTGTGCCCAGAGCATGCCGGGAGATGTAGTTCTCGGGACTCCGGACTTCCGGGAGGCCATGTTGCGTACCCAGAGTATGCCGGGAAATGTAGTTTTCGGATTCGGGACTTCCGGGAGGCCATGTTGAATGCCCAGAGCATACCGGGAGATGTAGTTCTCGGGAACTAGGGTTAGGGGCTAGGGCTGGGGCTAGAGTTAGGGTTTCGGGTGAGGGTTGGGGTTGGGGGTTATTGTTAGGCTTAGAGGGTTAGGGTTAGGCTTAGAGGGTTAGGGTTAGGGATAGGTTAGGGGTAGGTTTAGAGGGTTAGGGTGAGGGTTAGGGGTTAGGGGTTGGGGTTGTGGTTAGGGTTAGGGTAAGGGTTAGGGTGAGGGTATTAGGGTTAGGGTTCGGGTTCAGATTAGGGTAAGGGTTAGGGCAAAGGTAAGTGTTAGGGTAAGGCTAAGGGTAAGGCTTAGAGTGAGGATAAGGTTTAGGGAAAGGGTTAGGTTTAGGGTAAGGATTAGGGTAAGGGTAAGGATTAGGGTTAGGTTTGGGGTAAGAATAAGGGTAAGCTAATGGTTAGGATAAGGGTAAGGGTTAGGGTAAAGGTTTTCATTTGTTAAAGCTGAAACGCAGTATGCAATCTGGGACGTCACAGCCAGAGCTGCCTATGGCAAGGTGAAAGAGGAAAAGATGGAGCAGATGTTCTACTCCTAGTTTTTTCTTTATACGTAAATAAAAGTTTGAGCTAATTCCAGTTGGAAGAGTTCCAATTACTTGCTTGGTCATAATGTCTTTTAATATTGAAAGCTGCAGCAAAAGCATGGGGATTTTTGCTTCTAGAAACACCCTAGTTCTCTTGTCTGCACTATGCATGCTTTTGAGCTAAAACTGATTAAAAAATAAAAAGAAAAATCACACACACACACACACACAAAAAAAAAAAAAAAAAACAAACACCACAGCTGCTGCTGCTGCTCTCTTCCTACTTCCTTGTGCTTTGCCCCTACCCTTCCCAGGTGATTGGGTTTGGGTGCTAGTCGGGGCCAAATGGTATGTGAGTCCCAGGCATCCCCTCAGAGAGCTCATTCTGCTTGGGCTGCTCTTTGGGGTGTTTGTTTTTCCTTCGGTCAGTTGCAGGCTTCTTCAGGTGGATGAGAGTTTATGGACTGATGCGTTTCCAAGTAGCGAGGGGTACGCACATCTTTTTGAGGTAACAGCTAGTAGGATCTGTTAGAATAATGTAGTACTTGGTGCCTTTATTGCATGCAGTTCTTTATCAGGTGAGTAACTGTTGCGAGTAACTGAAGTCAATGTTACTTGGTGTGTTTGCTATGCAGTGCCTGTGCGGACTATTGCACGAGACACAGCTTTCTGACATCTGGCCCAGCAACTACTAAAGAAGGGGAGGGGAGAAGCTGAAGAACGACCAAAGGACAAAGCCTGGGAGGAAGACTACGAGCCTTCAGTACGAGCGGCCCCCAGAGGGACCACCGGAGACTGATAACGCCTGCACCAGTGGGAGGGTTTGGATTCTGGGAACTAATTAGAATAACCCTGCCTTTTGTAGAAGTAGTAATGAATATGTATTAGCCTAGCAGCATAAAAACCAGCCGCCTGATGTAACTTGTGTGCGTCTTGGTGGAGCAGAAACTCCTGGCGCACCCAGCGCTGTTTGCTTACCTCCATTCCTTCAATAAATCATAAACATTAATTGTAAGCCTATTTGGGACTCGGTCATTTATTACAAGTGGGACCTCCCGATGGGTGGAAGCTGTCGGGATAGCTCGGGATGCTGAGGCGTGGTGCTGCAAGGAGGTTGGTGGTCGGTGGCGCCCTGGGGCAGGCCGAATTGGGAGGGGGCGAGGCGGCGGGTGGTCGGTGTCTTCTGTGGAAAAGGCGCTTGTATGGGGGGCTGCACGTTCAGAGGAACCTTGACAGGCTGCAGATAGGGGCAGGCAGGAACCTTTTGAAGTTCAGGAGAGGGAAATGCCAAGCCCTACCCCTAGGGAGAAACACCTCTGTTTACCAGCACTGGCTAGCTCGATACTGAATAAGCATTTCTTCATGGAAGGGGTGCTTTGCTATTAGAACAGGCTGCCCGGGGAAGTGGTAAGAGACCCGATCCTTAAAAGTATTGAAGAGACATGTGGACATAGCCCGGGAGTCCGGCCTCCGGCAGGGCGGGAGCTGGCTCTTCCGAGCCCCTGTGCTCCGGTCTTGTGCGACGCGTTTGCAAGCAGCACCGGGTGCCGGGTCCGACATCGGACGGTTCGGGGACGGCGATTCCGGGGCCGTCGGCTAGCGGGGGCCGGCTATGTCGTGTCCCGGGGATCCGACTTCAGGGGGCGTGGGGGCCGGCCGTGCAGTGAAGCGGGGGGCTGGCGTCCGCCGGCTTCCCAGAGAGCGGGCTTTCGGTCCCGTGCGGTTCGGTGGCCGGCCGTCCCGAAACCCTGGGCACCGGTCTTGTGCTAGACTCCGCGGGCTCCGGGGCCGAACTCGGCTTCTCGGGGCCGGCGGTCGCGGTGTCCAGGTGTCCCGCCTCGGGCGGCGCGGGGCCGGCTGTCCCTAGCAGCTGGGTTCCCAAGAGCTTCTGGGCTCCCAAGCGTCGCCCAAGACCGGATCCCAGAGAATCGGGACGGCCGGCCGCACCGCTGCGACTAGCACAAGCGTCTCCCGACAACGGAGCCCAGGAGCTTGCGAGGGTCAGATTCCGCGCCCCGGGATAGAGAAACGGGGAGCGCGGGTCGGCCGGCCGCAGCTTCGCACGGGACCGAACCCCCTGTCTCCGGCACGGCCAGACCCCGAGCCGGCAGACAGCTGCCTCCCGCTTCACGGCACAGTCGGCCCCCAACCCGCCCGAGTTCTGATCGCCGGGACACGGGACAGCCGGCCGCGCCGCCCGAGGCCGGACACCCGGAGCCCGGGACCGCCGTCCCTGACAAAGCCAAAGTCGGACCCGGACCCCGCTGCGGCTAGCACACGCGTCGCCCAGGACCGCAGCCTACGACCTCGGGACGGTCGCATCCCGCGCCTCCGGCAGGAGCTACCCGGGAGGGCAGGACGGCCTGCCGCAGCTCCGCAAGAGACCGAACCTGCTGGATTCCGGGACGGCCAGAGCCCGAGCCGGTGGGCAGCAGCCTCCCGCTTCACGGCTCGGCAGGCACCCACGTCGCCCGACTTCGGACCCACGGGACAGCCGGCACCCGCGCCGCCGGAGGCCGGACACACGGGCCTCGGCATCGCCGTCCCCGAACCGCACGAAGTCACACACGGTCTCCGGTGCGTCCAGCACACGCATCGCAAAGACCGGAGCCCAGATTATAGGATCAGCCAGCCCCGCGCCGCCCGAGGTCGGACCGGGAACCCGGTGCGCTTGGCACATGCGTCGCCCAAGAACGGCGCCCAGAGCCGCGGGATGGTCGTGCGTCACTCAGCCCGAGTTCGGACCCCCGGAACACAGGACAACTGGCACCCGCGCCACCGGAGGACAGAATCCCGTGCCCCGGGATTGTGTTGTATTTTCTCCCCCTCCCTCTTTGACGAGAGGGGGAGTGAGGGAGCGCTTGTGGTGGAGCTCGGCTGCCCACCTGAGTAAAACCACCACTGTCCTTTTTGGCGCCCAACGTGGGGCTCGAGGGTTGAGATAACAGTAGTATTGATTGAAGTATTTACAACTAACATATTGGTTGTCATAATGCTCGGTTTTCTGGTAATACTTTTCTGTGTGGATATGTTGTATGTAGCCCACTCTGTTTTCTTTTTTCCTTTACATCCGATCGGAGAAAATGTTGAAGTCTGTGCTTGTTTTTTTAACATGTTGTGCTGTAACATACTGGCCTTCAGTTTGGTTTGGTATTCAAGCCCGGCATTGTTATCCTCCTGGTCTCCTGGAGATTATATTATTGACAATATTAAGAATTACAGTGCCTTCTTTTTTGCCCCCAGCAGTCAATCAGTGAATAATATCGGGTGTGGTGTCTTCTACTTTTCTCCCTGTGGGCTACTTACAGCAGCCTTTCAGTATCTTGGATACCCCGGTGAGATATTATCCTCCTCTTACTAGGTGTAGTGTTTGTCTTCTTCCCCAAGGCAAAGCAGTTTATTAAGAATATTATCCAAGGACCTGTCCCCAGACAAAGTTGTGGGTGGCAAGGTGTGTGGGGGGATTTGGGCAGGTACCTATCACGGTTTTCTCCTCCAATGGTTCTAAATTTCACCCCTGAACAAGTACAAAATCCAAGAAAGTTGGTAGAATGTTTGAAAGATGTATGCCCTGACCCTGGCAATACTAGAGAACACCACCAGCTGGCTGCACTCTGCTGGGGTCTGGCTTACGCCTATCAGATGTCAATTAACATTGCCCAGCACCCTCAAGGGGATAGGGAGGTTCTTGAATTTGATGATGAGACAGCACACACTGTGATCACCCCAGATGACCGACCACCTTTGGTATCAGTCGCCCCTGTAGAAAAGACGAAACAGTGGAAACGGAGATCAGGTCGTTTAATAAGGGAAGGAGCGCCTCCTATGGATGAGGGAGAAGAGGAAAAGGCAAGCGGCTCTAAAGCAGCGTTATCACGGCAACATCACGAAGAAGAGACTGAAATCATAGATGAATCAGAAACTACTCGGTCTCTATCCTTGAGTGAGCTGCGAGAAATACGAAAAGCCTTCAGTCGCCGTCCAGGTGAGCACATCCTCACTTGGCTGCTTCGACGCTGGGATAGTGGGGCCAATACCCAACAGCTAGAAGGCAACGAAGCCAAGCAGCTGGGATCCCACAAGCCTCTGGGAAGATTGAGAGGTACAATGGACTGCTAAAAACTATGCTGCGAGCATTGGGTGCTGCGACATGGAAACATTAGGATATAAACCTACCAGAGGCCACTTGCTTAGTTAACAACAGGGGGTCTGAAAGCCGTGCTGGTCCTGCTGAAACAAAACCCCTACACACTGTGGGAGAAGCTAAAGTCACTGTAGTGCATGTGGGGAAGTGGATGGGGAAGGCGGCGTGGGTTGCCCCTGCCATGTGAAAAGGCAAACCCACTCGTGGGATTGTCTTTGCCCAAGGTCCAGGGTATACCTGGTGGGTGATGCAGAAAGATGGGGATATCAAGTGTGTGCCTCAAGGAGATTTAACACTGGGAGAAAATTAATCTGTCATCCAAGTTATGTGTTGTAGGAGGACACTGCAGAACCAATGAAAGGTCAACTTTGCAAGGAACCAGGCAAGTGCAACAGTGATGTGAGCTAAGCTGGTGCTGGTGTCAAGAAAACCAACTTCGCCTGCCCTGAGTGACCACTTTGACAGATGATGGTGAAACCATCAACAGTTTTTTATGAGCATTTTGGGAAAATACCTATAGAATAAAGAGAAGTACAGACATAAAACTGCTTCAATGGACAGAAAACTATGGTGATGAGACCATCTATATACTAAACTGTACCTGATTGTGACACAAAAGTTATGGAATAAGGGGTGGAAGTTGTGTTGGGTCTGTCTGAGCTGGAGTCACCGTTTCCCTGCAGCAGCCCGCACAGTGCTGTACTCTGCACTCGTAGCTGGAACAACACTGAAATCACTCCAGTGTTGTGCCTATTGCTGCATAGTGCTGGCACAGCATCAGGACTCTTTCCAAGTCCCTAAGAGCCAGGCACGAGTGCCGGCTGTCCCGTGTTCCGTGGGTCCGAACTCGGGCTGAGTGGCGCACGACCATCCCGCGGCTCTGGGCGCCGTTCTTGGGCGACGCATGTGCCAAGCGCACCGGGTTCCCGGTCCGACCTCGGGCGGCGCGGGGCTGGCTGATCCTATAATCTGGGCTCCGGTCTTTGCGATGCGTGTGCTGGACGCACCGGAGACCGTGTGTGACTTCGTGCGGTTCGGGGACGGCGATGCCGAGGCCCGTGTGTCCGGCCTCCGGCGGCGCGGGTGCCGGCTGTCCCGTGGGTCCGAAGTCGGGCGACGTGGGTGCCTGCCGAGCCGTGAAGCGGGAGGCTGCTGCCCACCGGCTCGGGCTCTGGCCGTCCCGGAATCCAGCAGGTTCGGTCTCTTGCGGAGCTGCGGCAGGCCGTCCTGCCCTCCCGGGTAGCTCCTGCCGGAGGCGCGGGATGCGACCGTCCCGAGGTCGTAGGCTGCGGTCCTGGGCGACGCGTGTGCTAGCCGCAGCGGGGTCCGGGTCCGACTTTGGCTTTGTCAGGGACGGCGGTCCCGGGCTCCGGGTGTCCGGCCTCGGGCGGCGCGGCCGGCTGTCCCGTGTCCCGGCGATCAGAACTCGGGCGGGTTGGGGGCCGACTGTGCCGTGAAGCGGGAGGCTGCTGTCTGCCGGCTCGGGGTCTGGCCGTGCCGGAGACAGGGGGTTCGGTCCCGTGCGAAGCTGCGGCCGGCCGACCCGCGCTCCCCGTTTCTCTATCCCGGGGCGCGGAATCTGACCCTCGCAAGCTCCTGGGCTCCGTTGTCGGGAGACGCTTGTGCTAGTCGCAGCGGTGCGGCCGGCCGTCCCGATTCTCTGGGATCCGATCTTGGGCGACGCTTGGGAGCCCAGAAGCTCTTGGGAACCCAGCTGCTAGGGACAGCCGGCCCCGCGCCGCCCGAGGCGGGACACCTGGACACCGCGACCGCCGGCCCCGAGAAGCCGAGTTCGGCCCCGGAGCCCGCGGAGTCTAGCACAAGACCGGTGCCCAGGGTTTCGGGACGGCCGGCCACCGAACCGCACGGGACCGAAAGCCCGCTCTCTGGGAAGCCGGCGGACGCCAGCCCCCCGCTTCACTGCACGGCCGGCCCCCACGCCCCCTGAAGTCGGATCCCCGGGACACGACATAGCCGGCCCCCGCTAGCCGACGGCCCCGGAATCGCCGTCCCCGAACCGTCCGATGTCGGACCCGGCACCCGGTGCTGCTTGCAAACGCGTCGCACAAGACCGGAGCACAGGGGCTCGGAAGAGCCAGCTCCCGCCCTGCCGGAGGCCGGACTCCCGGGCTATGTCCACATGTCTCTTCAATACTTTTAAGGATCGGGTCTCTTACCACTTCCCCGGGCAGCCTGTTCTAATAGCAAAGCACCCCTTCCATGAAGAAATGCTTATTCAGTATCGAGCTAGCCAGTGCTGGTAAACAGAGGTGTTTCTCCCTAGGGGTAGGGCTTGGCATTTCCCTCTCCTGAACTTCAAAAGGTTCCTGCCTGCCCCTGTCTGCAGCCTGTCAAGGTTCCTCTGAATGCGCAGCCCCCCATACAAGCGCCTTTTCCACAGAAGCCACCGACCACCCGCCGCCTCGCCCCCTCCCAATTCGGCCTGCCCCAGGGCGCCACCGACCACCAACCTCCTTGCAGCACCACGCCTCAGCATCCCGAGCTATCCCGACAGCTTCCACCCATCGGGAGGTCCCACTTGTAATAAATGACCGAGTCCCAAATAGGCTTACAATTAATGTTTATGATTTATTAAAGGAATAGAGGTAAGCAAGCAGCGCTGGGTGCGCCAGGAGTCTCTGCTCCACCAAGACGCACACAAGTTACATCAGGCGGCTGGTTTTTATGCTGCTAGGCTAATACATATTCATTACTACTTCTACAAAAGGCAGGGTTATTCTAATTAGTTCCCAGAATCCAAACCCTCCCACTGGTGCAGGCGTTATCAGTCTCCGGTGGTCCCTCTGGGGGCCGCTCGTACTGAAGGCTCGTAGTCTTCCTCCCAGGCTTTGTCCTTTGGTCGTTCTTCAGCTTCTCCCCTCCCCTTATTTAGTAGTTGCTGGGCCAGATGTCAGAAAGCTGTGTCTCGTGCAATAGTCCGCACAGGCACTGCATAGCAAACACACCAAGTAACATTGACTTCAGTTACTCGCAACAGTTACTCACCTGATAAAGAACTGCATGCAATAAAGGCACCAAGTACTACATTATTCTAACAGATCCTACTAGCTGTTACCTCAAAAAGATGTGCGTACCCCTCGCTACTTGGAAACGCATCAGTCCATAAACTCTCATCCACCTGAAGAAGCCTGCAACTGACCGAAGGAAAAACAAACACCCCAAAGAGCAGCCCAAGCAGAATGAGCTCTCTGAGGGGATGCCTGGGACTCACATACCATTTGGCCCCGACTAGCACCCAAATCCAATCACCTGGGAAGGGAAGGGGCAAAGCACAAGGAAGTAGGAAGAGAGCAGCAGCAGCAGCTGTGGTGTTTGTTTTTTTTTTTTTTTTTGTGTGTGTGTGTGTGTGTGATTTTTCTTTTTATTTTTTAATCAGTTTTAGCTCAAAAGCATGCATAGTGCAGACAAGAGAACTAGGGTGTTTCTAGAAGCAAAAATCCCCATGCTTTTGCTGCAGCTTTCAATATTAAAAGACATTATGACCAAGCAAGTAATTGGAACTCTTCCAACTGGAATTAGCTCAAACTTTTATTTACGTATAAAGAAAAAACTAGGAGTAGAACATCTGCTTCAGCTTTTACAAATGAAAACCTTTACCCTAACCCTTACCCTTATCCTAACCATTAGCTTACCCTTATTCTTACCCCAAACCTAACCCTAATCCTTACCCTAACCCTAACCCTTACCCTAAACCTAACCCTTTCCCTAAACCTTATCCTCACCCTAAGCCTTACCCTTAGCCTTACCCTAACACTTACCTTTGCCCTAACCCTTACCCTAATCTGAACCCGAACCCTAACCCTAATACCCTCACCCTAACCCTTACCCTAAGCCTAACCACAGTCCCAACCCCTAACCCCTAACCCTTACCCTAACCCTCTAAACCTACCCCTAACCTATCCCTAACCCTAACCCTCTAAGCCTAACCCTAAACCACTAACCCTAACAATAACCCCCAACCCCAACCCTCACCCGAAACCCTAACTCTACGTCAAACCTTGCCCCTAACCCTAGTTCCCGAGAACTACATCTCCCGGTATGCTCTGGGCATTCAACATGGCCTCCCGGAAGTCCCGAATCCGAAAACTACATTTCCCGGCATACTCTGGGTACGCAACATGGCCTCCCGGAAGTCCGGAGTCCCGAGAACTACATCTCCCGGCATGCTCTGGGCACACAACATGGCCTCCCAGTGCCGGAAAACTACACCTACCAGCATTCCCCGCACAGCCAGCATGGCCAATCACAGGCCGAGTGCTCGAGAACTGCATTTACCAGCACTCACTGGAACCCTCACCGCCCTTACAAAAAAAGCCTCAAGCCCTAACATCCAAAAAAACCTCGAAACCCCTACAGACCTAACCCAAACTATTTACCACACTAAACCCCTGAAGACCTATGCCTAAAACCCCCAACCCAAAATCTTAGGATGCTCAAAACCCAAACCCAACCCAAAACGTTAGGAATGCTCAAAGCCCTAGCCCAAAAACTTAGGGCGCTCCAAACCCTAACCCCAAAACATTAAGACACAAAAAACCCTAACCCAAAAACTTAGGGTAATACACCATAAATGTTTGCTCATTGTCTTTTGTATTATAAAAACAAGGAGTTCTGTTTGAGGAGCGGGAGTTGCGAAAGCTCCCTGCTGAAGTAAGGAGCTGCATAATGCTTGCCTAGACACTATGAAAATTCTTTTGCTTAATTTTCTTAAAACCGTTGGGTTTCGTTGGGTTTTCCGTTGTCATCATGGTGGAAAAGTGTAAATTGTGGGTTTTGGAGAACATCAGGTAGGTTTAGGGGGACTTTTGGGGTGGATTCATGATATATGGGGTTTTCTTCTGTTTTTTTTTTTTTGTTTTTTTTTTGGGGGGGGTGATCCAATTCATTTTGGGGGTGTTTTTGACGTGTTTTGGGGTCTCCATTGGGTTTCGTTGCGTTTTCCGTGGTCATCATGGTGGAAAAGGGTAAATTGTTGGTTTTGGAGAACATCAGGTAGGTTTAGGTTGGTTTTGGGATTGGATCTATGGTTTTGGGGGATTTTCTTTTGTTTTTGGGGGTGATCCCGTTCTTTTTTGGGGTGTTTTTGACGTGTTTTGGGGTCTCCGTTGGTATTCCTTGGGTTTTATGTGGTCATGGTGGTGGAAAATTGTAAATTGTGGGTTTTGGAGAACTTCAGGTAGGTTTAGGGGAATTTTGGGGTGGATTCATGGTATTTGGTCTTTTCTTCTGTTTTTTTTTGGGTGATCCTGTTCTTTTTTGGGGTGTTTATGACGTGTTTTGGGGTCTCCGTTGGGTTTTAGTTGGGTTCTTGTTGGTCATCATGGTGAAAAAGTGTAAATTGTGGCTTTTGGAGAACATCAGGTAGGTTTAGGGGGACTTTTGGGGCAGAGTCATGTTTTTTGGTGTTTTCTTCTGTTTCTTGGGGTGGTCCCGTTCTTTTTTGGGAAGTTTTTGAGGTGTTTGGGGGTCTCCGTTGGGTTTTGTTGTGTACTCGTTGGTCATCGTGGTGGAAAATGGTAAATTGTGGGTTTTGGAGAACATCAGGTAGGTTTAGGGTGGTTTTGGGATTGGATCCGTGCTTTTTGGGGATTTTCTTCCAGTTTATGGGTGATCCCTTTATTTTTGGGGTGTTTTTGACGTGTTTTGGTGTCTCGTTTTGGGTTTTCGTTTGGTTCATGTTGGTCATCCTGGTGAAAAAGTGTAAATTGTGGCTTTTGGAGAACATCAGGTAGGTTTAGGGGGACTTTTGGTGTGGATCTATGGCTTTTGGGGTTTTCTTTCGTTTTTAGGGTTTATCCCGTTCTTGTTTTGGGTGTTTTTGACTTCTTTTGGGGTCTCCGTTGGGTTTCGTTGGGTTTTCCATGGTCATCATGTTGGAAAATTGTAAATTGTGGGTTTTGGAGATCATCAGGTAGGTTTAGGGTGGTTTTGGGGTGGATCTATGATTTTGAAGGATTTTCTTCCAATTTTGGGGGTGATCCCTTTCTTTTTTTTTTTTTTTTTTTTTTTTTTTTTGACGTGTTTTGTGGTCTCCGTTGGGTTTCGTTGGGTTTTCCATGGTCATCAATGTGGAAAAGTGTAAATTGTGGGTTTTGGAGAACTTCAGGTTGGTTTAGGGGGATTTTTGGTGTGGATCTATGGCTTTTGGGGTTTTGTTTCGTTGTTGGGGTTGAACCAGTTCTTTTTTGGGGTGTTTTTGACGTTTTTGGGGTCTCCGTTGGGTTTTGTTGGGTTCTCGTTGGTCGTTAAGCTAAATGGGAGTGGATTGTGGGTTTTGAAGAAGATCAGGTGAGTTTAGGGTGATTTGGGAGGGAAATGCATAGTTTTGTTTTTTTTTTTTTTTCTTCTGATCCAGTTCTTTTTTGGGGTGTTTTTGATGTGTTTTGGGGTCTCCGTTGGTTTTTGTTGGGTTCTTGTTGTTCATCATGGTGAAAACGGGTAAATTGTGGGTATTGGAGAACATCAGGTAGGTTTAGGAGGACTTTTGGGGTGGATCAACGGCTTTTAGGGTTTTCTTCCAGTTTTGGGGGTGATCCCGCTTTTTTTTGTGGTGTTTTTGATGTGTTTTGGGGTTTCCGTTGTGTTTTGTTGATTTCCTAATGTGTTTTAAGTTTGTTGGGAGTAGACTTTGGGATTTGGAGAACATCAGGTAGGTTTAGTGTGGTTTTGGGGTGGATCTATGTTTTTTGGGGGTTTTCTTTCTTTTTTAGGGGTTATCCTGTTCTTGTTTGGGGTGTTTTTGACTTGTTTTGGGGTCTCCGTTGGGTTTTAGTTGGTCCTTAAGGGAAATGGGAGTGGATTGTGGGTTTTGAAGAAGATCAGGTGAGTTTAGGGTGGTTTTGCGGGGAAATTCATAGTTTTTGGTGTTTTTTCTTCTGATTCAGTTCTTTTTTGGGGTGTTTTTGACGTGTTTTGGGGTTTCCGTTGGGTTTCGTTGAGTTCCTAATGGGTTTTATGGTGGTTGGGAGTGGACATTTGGATTTGGAGAACATCAGGTACGTTTAGAGTGGTTTTGGGATTGGATCCGTGCTTTTTGGGGTTTTCTTTGGTTTTGGGGGTGATCCTGTTCTTGTTTGGGGTGTTTTTGACGTGTTTTGGGTTCTCCGTTGGGTTTCGTTGTGTTTTCCGTGGTCATCATGGTGGAAAAGTGTAAATTGTGGGTTTTGGAGAACATCAGGTAGGTTTATGAGGACTTTTGGGGCAGATTCATGGTTTTTAGGGTTTTCTTCTGTTTTTTCTAGTGATCCAGTTGGTTTTCGGCGTGTTTTTGACGTGTTTTGTGGTCTCCGTTGGGTTTCGTTGGGTTTTCCGTGGTCATCATGGTGGAAAAGTGTAAATTGTGGGTTTTGGAGAACATCAGGTAGATTTAGGGTGTTTTGGGGGTGGATCTATGGTTTTGGGGGATTTTGTTCCAGTTTTGGGGTGATCGAATTCATTTTTGGGGTGTTTCTGACGTGTTTTGGGTTCTTCGTTGGGTTTCGTTGGGTTTTCCGTTGTCATCATGGTGGAAAAGTGTAAATTGTGGGTTTTGGAGAACATCAGGTAGGTTTAGGGGGACTTTTGGGGTGGATTCATGATATATGGGGTTTTCTTCTGTTTTTTTTTTTTTGTTTTTTTTTTTTGGGGGGGGTGATCCAATTCATTTTGGGGGTGTTTTTGACGTGTTTTGGGGTCTCCATTGGGTTTCGTTGCGTTTTCCGTGGTCATCATGGTGGAAAAGGGTAAATTGTTGGTTTTGGAGAACATCAGGTAGGTTTAGGTTGGTTTTGGGATTGGATCTATGGTTTTGGGGGATTTTCTTTTGTTTTTGGGGGTGATCCCGTTCTTTTTTGGGGTGTTTTTGACGTGTTTTGGGGTCTCCGTTGGTATTCCTTGGGTTT
This sequence comes from Aythya ferina, assembly GCF_964211825.1. Taxonomy (NCBI): domain Eukaryota; kingdom Metazoa; phylum Chordata; class Aves; order Anseriformes; family Anatidae; genus Aythya; species Aythya ferina. The sequence continues at coordinate 537,003 of NW_028181446.1, forward strand.
TATGTGGTCATGGTGGTGAAAAATTGTAAATTGTGGGTTTTGGAGAACTTCAGGTAGGTTTAGGGGAATTTTGGGGTGGATTCATGGTATTTGGTCTTTTCTTCTGTTTTTTTTTGGGTGATCCTGTTCTTTTTTGGGGTGTTTATGACGTGTTTTGGGGTCTCCGTTGGGTTTTAGTTGGGTTCTTGTTGGTCATCATGGTGAAAAAGTGTAAATTGTGGCTTTTGGAGAACATCAGGTAGGTTTAGGGGGACTTTTGGGGCAGAGTCATGTTTTTTGGTGTTTTCTTCTGTTTCTTGGGGTGGTCCCGTTCTTTTTTGGGAAGTTTTTGAGGTGTTTGGGGGTCTCCGTTGGGTTTTGTTGTGTACTCGTTGGTCATCGTGGTGGAAAATGGTAAATTGTGGGTTTTGGAGAACATCAGGTAGGTTTAGGGTGGTTTTGGGATTGGATCCGTGCTTTTTGGGGATTTTCTTCCAGTTTATGGGTGATCCCTTTATTTTTGGGGTGTTTTTGACGTGTTTTGGTGTCTCGTTTTGGGTTTTCGTTTGGTTCATGTTGGTCATCCTGGTGAAAAAGTGTAAATTGTGGCTTTTGGAGAACATCAGGTAGGTTTAGGGGGACTTTTGGTGTGGATCTATGGCTTTTGGGGTTTTCTTTCGTTTTTAGGGTTTATCCCGTTCTTGTTTTGGGTGTTTTTGACTTCTTTTGGGGTCTCCGTTGGGTTTCGTTGGGTTTTCCATGGTCATCATGTTGGAAAATTGTAAATTGTGGGTTTTGGAGATCATCAGGTAGGTTTAGGGTGGTTTTGGGGTGGATCTATGATTTTGAAGGATTTTCTTCCAATTTTGGGGGTGATCCCTTTCTTTTTTTTTTTTTTTTTTTTTTTTTTTTTTGACGTGTTTTGTGGTCTCCGTTGGGTTTCGTTGGGTTTTCCATGGTCATCAATGTGGAAAAGTGTAAATTGTGGGTTTTGGAGAACTTCAGGTTGGTTTAGGGGGATTTTTGGTGTGGATCTATGGCTTTTGGGGTTTTGTTTCGTTGTTGGGGTTGAACCAGTTCTTTTTTGGGGTGTTTTTGACGTTTTTGGGGTCTCCGTTGGGTTTTGTTGGGTTCTCGTTGGTCGTTAAGCTAAATGGGAGTGGATTGTGGGTTTTGAAGAAGATCAGGTGAGTTTAGGGTGATTTGGGAGGGAAATGCATAGTTTTGTTTTTTTTTTCTTCTGATCCAGTTCTTTTTTGGGGTGTTTTTGATGTGTTTTGGGGTCTCCGTTGGTTTTTGTTGGGTTCTTGTTGTTCATCATGGTGAAAACGGGTAAATTGTGGGTATTGGAGAACATCAGGTAGGTTTAGGGGGACTTTTGGGGTGGATCAACGGCTTTTAGGGTTTTCTTCCAGTTTTGGGGGTGATCCCGCTTTTTTTTGTGGTGTTTTTGATGTGTTTTGGGGTTTCCGTTGTGTTTTGTTGATTTCCTAATGTGTTTTAAGTTTGTTGGGAGTGGACTTTGGGATTTGGAGAACATCAGGTAGGTTTAGTGTGGTTTTGGGGTGGATCTATGTTTTTTGGGGGTTTTCTTTCTTTTTTAGGGGTTATCCTGTTCTTGTTTGGGGTGTTTTTGACTTGTTTTGGGGTCTCCGTTGGGTTTTAGTTGGTCCTTAAGGGAAATGGGAGTGGATTGTGGGTTTTGAAGAAGATCAGGTGAGTTTAGGGTGGTTTTGTGGGGAAATTCATAGTTTTTGGTGTTTTTTCTTCTGATTCAGTTCTTTTTTGGGGTGTTTTTGACGTGTTTTGGGGTTTCCGTTGGGTTTCGTTGAGTTCCTAATGGGTTTTATGGTGGTTGGGAGTGGACATTTGGATTTGGAGAACATCAGGTACGTTTAGAGTGGTTTTGGGATTGGATCCGTGCTTTTTGGGGTTTTCTTTGGTTTTGGGGGTGATCCTGTTCTTGTTTGGGGTGTTTTTGACGTGTTTTGGGTTCTCCGTTGGGTTTCGTTGTGTTTTCCGTGGTCATCATGGTGGAAAAGTGTAAATTGTGGGTTTTGGAGAACATCAGGTAGGTTTATGAGGACTTTTGGGGCAGATTCATGGTTTTTAGGGTTTTCTTCTGTTTTTTCTAGTGATCCAGTTGGTTTTCGGCGTGTTTTTGACGTGTTTTGTGGTCTCCGTTGGGTTTCGTTGGGTTTTCCGTGGTCATCATGGTGGAAAAGTGTAAATTGTGGGTTTTGGAGAACATCAGGTAGATTTAGGGTGTTTTGGGGGTGGATCTATGGTTTTGGGGGATTTTGTTCCAGTTTTGGGGTGATCGAATTCATTTTTGGGGTGTTTCTGACGTGTTTTGGGTTCTTCGTTGGGTTTCGTTGGGTTTTCCGTTGTCATCATGGTGGAAAAGTGTAAATTGTGGGTTTTGGAGAACATCAGGTAGGTTTAGGGGGACTTTTGGGGTGGATTCATGATATATGGGGTTTTCTTCTGTTTTTTTTTTTTTGTTTTTTTTTTTTGGGGGGGGTGATCCAATTCATTTTGGGGGTGTTTTTGACGTGTTTTGGGGTCTCCATTGGGTTTCGTTGCGTTTTCCGTGGTCATCATGGTGGAAAAGGGTAAATTGTTGGTTTTGGAGAACATCAGGTAGGTTTAGGTTGGTTTTGGGATTGGATCTATGGTTTTGGGGGATTTTCTTTTGTTTTTGGGGGTGATCCCGTTCTTTTTTGGGGTGTTTTTGACGTGTTTTGGGGTCTCCGTTGGTATTCCTTGGGTTTTATGTGGTCATGGTGGTGAAAAATTGTAAATTGTGGGTTTTGGAGAACTTCAGGTAGGTTTAGGGGAATTTTGGGGTGGATTCATGGTATTTGGTCTTTTCTTCTGTTTTTTTTTGAGTGATCCTGTTCTTTTTTGGGGTGTTTATGACGTGTTTTGGGGTCTCCGTTGGGTTTTAGTTGGGTTCTTGTTGGTCATCATGGTGAAAAAGTGTAAATTGTGGCTTTTGGAGAACATCAGGTAGGTTTAGGGGGACTTTTGGGGCAGAGTCATGTTTTTTGGTGTTTTCTTCTGTTTCTTGGGGTGGTCCCGTTCTTTTTTGGGAAGTTTTTGAGGTGTTTGGGGGTCTCCGTTGGGTTTTGTTGTGTACTCGTTGGTCATCGTGGTGGAAAATGGTAAATTGTGGGTTTTGGAGAACATCAGGTAGGTTTAGGGTGGTTTTGGGATTGGATCCGTGCTTTTTGGGGATTTTCTTCCAGTTTATGGGTGATCCCTTTATTTTTGGGGTGTTTTTGACGTGTTTTGGTGTCTCGTTTTGGGTTTTCGTTTGGTTCATGTTGGTCATCCTGGTGAAAAAGTGTAAATTGTGGCTTTTGGAGAACATCAGGTAGGTTTAGGGGGACTTTTGGTGTGGATCTATGGCTTTTGGGGTTTTCTTTCGTTTTTAGGGTTTATCCCGTTCTTGTTTTGGGTGTTTTTGACTTCTTTTGGGGTCTCCGTTGGGTTTCGTTGGGTTTTCCATGGTCATCATGTTGGAAAATTGTAAATTGTGGGTTTTGGAGATCATCAGGTAGGTTTAGGGTGGTTTTGGGGTGGATCTATGATTTTGAAGGATTTTCTTCCAATTTTGGGGGTGATCCCTTTCTTTTTTTTTTTTTTTTTTTTTTTTTTTTTTTTTTTTTTTTGACGTGTTTTGTGGTCTCCGTTGGGTTTCGTTGGGTTTTCCATGGTCATCAATGTGGAAAAGTGTAAATTGTGGGTTTTGGAGAACTTCAGGTTGGTTTAGGGGGATTTTTGGTGTGGATCTATGGCTTTTGGGGTTTTGTTTCGTTGTTGGGGTTGAACCAGTTCTTTTTTGGGGTGTTTTTGACGTTTTTGGGGTCTCCGTTGGGTTTTGTTGGGTTCTCGTTGGTCGTTAAGCTAAATGGGAGTGGATTGTGGGTTTTGAAGAAGATCAGGTGAGTTTAGGGTGATTTGGGAGGGAAATGCATAGTTTTGTTTTTTTTTTCTTCTGATCCAGTTCTTTTTTGGGGTGTTTTTGATGTGTTTTGGGGTCTCCGTTGGTTTTTGTTGGGTTCTTGTTGTTCATCATGGTGAAAACGGGTAAATTGTGGGTATTGGAGAACATCAGGTAGGTTTAGGGGGACTTTTGGGGTGGATCAACGGCTTTTAGGGTTTTCTTCCAGTTTTGGGGGTGATCCCGCTTTTTTTTGTGGTGTTTTTGATGTGTTTTGGGGTTTCCGTTGTGTTTTGTTGATTTCCTAATGTGTTTTAAGTTTGTTGGGAGTGGACTTTGGGATTTGGAGAACATCAGGTAGGTTTAGTGTGGTTTTGGGGTGGATCTATGTTTTTTGGGGGTTTTCTTTCTTTTTTAGGGGTTATCCTGTTCTTGTTTGGGGTGTTTTTGACTTGTTTTGGGGTCTCCGTTGGGTTTTAGTTGGTCCTTAAGGGAAATGGGAGTGGATTGTGGGTTTTGAAGAAGATCAGGTGAGTTTAGGGTGGTTTTGCGGGGAAATTCATAGTTTTTGGTGTTTTTTCTTCTGATTCAGTTCTTTTTTGGGGTGTTTTTGACGTGTTTTGGGGTTTCCATTGGGTTTCGTTGAGTTCCTAATGGGTTTTATGGTGGTTGGGAGTGGACATTTGGATTTGGAGAACATCAGGTACGTTTAGAGTGGTTTTGGGATTGGATCCGTGCTTTTTGGGGTTTTCTTTGGTTTTGGGGGTGATCCTGTTCTTGTTTGGGGTGTTTTTGACGTGTTTTGGGTTCTCTGTTGGGTTTCGTTGTGTTTTCCGTGGTCATCATGGTGGAAAAGTGTAAATTGTGGGTTTTGGAGAACATCAGGTAGGTTTATGAGGACTTTTGGGGCAGATTCATGGTTTTTAGGGTTTTCTTCTGTTTTTTCTAGTGATCCAGTTGGTTTTCGGCGTGTTTTTGACGTGTTTTGTGGTCTCCGTTGGGTTTCGTTGGGTTTTCCGTGGTCATCATGGTGGAAAATTGTAAATTGTGGGTTTTGGAGAACATCAGGTAGATTTAGGGTGTTTTGGGGGTGGATCTATGGTTTTGGGGGATTTTGTTCCAGTTTTGGGGTGATCGAATTCATTTTTGGGGTGTTTCTGACGTGTTTTGGGTTCTTCGTTGGGTTTCGTTGGGTTTTCCGTTGTCATCATGGTGGAAAAGTGTAAATTGTGGGTTTTGGAGAACATCAGGTAGGTTTAGGGGGACTTTTGGGGTGGATTCATGATATATGGGGTTTTCTTCTGTTTTTTTTTTTTTGTTTTTTTTTTTTTTTGGGGGGGGTGATCCAATTCATTTTGGGGGTGTTTTTGACGTGTTTTGGGGTCTCCATTGGGTTTCGTTGCGTTTTCCGTGGTCATCATGGTGGAAAAGGGTAAATTGTTGGTTTTGGAGAACATCAGGTAGGTTTAGGTTGGTTTTGGGATTGGATCTATGGTTTTGGGGGATTTTCTTTTGTTTTTGGGGGTGATCCCGTTCTTTTTTGGGGTGTTTTTGACGTGTTTTGGGGTCTCCGTTGGTATTCCTTGGGTTTTATGTGGTCATGGTGGTGAAAAATTGTAAATTGTGGGTTTTGGAGAACTTCAGGTAGGTTTAGGGGAATTTTGGGGTGGATTCATGGTATTTGGTCTTTTCTTCTGTTTTTTTTTGGGTGATCCTGTTCTTTTTTGGGGTGTTTATGATGTGTTTTGGGGTCTCCGTTGGGTTTTAGTTGGGTTCTTGTTGGTCATCATGGTGAAAAAGTGTAAATTGTGGCTTTTGGAGAACATCAGGTAGGTTTAGGGGGAGTTTTGGGGCAGAGTCATGTTTTTTGGTGTTTTCTTCTGTTTCTTGGGGTGGTCCCGTTCTTTTTTGGGAAGTTTTTGAGGTGTTTGGGGGTCTCCGTTGGGTTTTGTTGTGTACTCGTTGGTCATCGTGGTGGAAAATGGTAAATTGTGGGTTTTGGAGAACATCAGGTAGGTTTAGGGTGGTTTTGGGATTGGATCCGTGCTTTTTGGGGATTTTCTTCCAGTTTATGGGTGATCCCTTTATTTTTGGGGTGTTTTTGACGTGTTTTGGTGTCTCGTTTTGGGTTTTCGTTTGGTTCATGTTGGTCATCCTGGTGAAAAAGTGTAAATTGTGGCTTTTGGAGAACATCAGGTAGGTTTAGGGGGACTTTTGGTGTGGATCTATGGCTTTTGGGGTTTTCTTTCGTTTTTAGGGTTTATCCCGTTCTTGTTTTGGGTGTTTTTGACTTCTTTTGGGGTCTCCGTTGGGTTTCGTTGGGTTTTCCATGGTCATCATGTTGGAAAATTGTAAATTGTGGGTTTTGGAGATCATCAGGTAGGTTTAGGGTGGTTTTGGGGTGGATCTATGATTTTGAAGGATTTTCTTCCAATTTTGGGGGTGATCCCTTTCTTTTTTTTTTTTTTTTTTTTTTTTTTTTTTTTTGACGTGTTTTGTGGTCTCCGTTGGGTTTCGTTGGGTTTTCCATGGTCATCAATGTGGAAAAGTGTAAATTGTGGGTTTTGGAGAACTTCAGGTTGGTTTAGGGGGATTTTTGGTGTGGATCTATGGCTTTTGGGGTTTTGTTTCGTTGTTGGGGTTGAACCAGTTCTTTTTTGGGGTGTTTTTGACGTTTTTGGGGTCTCCGTTGGGTTTTGTTGGGTTCTCGTTGGTCGTTAAGCTAAATGGGAGTGGATTGTGGGTTTTGAAGAAGATCAGGTGAGTTTAGGGTGATTTGGGAGGGAAATGCATAGTTTTGTTTTTTTTTTCTTCTGATCCAGTTCTTTTTTGGGGTGTTTTTGATGTGTTTTGGGGTCTCCGTTGGTTTTTGTTGGGTTCTTGTTGTTCATCATGGTGAAAACGGGTAAATTGTGGGTATTGGAGAACATCAGGTAGGTTTAGGGGGACTTTTGGGGTGGATCAACGGCTTTTAGGGTTTTCTTCCAGTTTTGGGGGTGATCCCGCTTTTTTTTGTGGTGTTTTTGATGTGTTTTGGGGTTTCCGTTGTGTTTTGTTGATTTCCTAATGTGTTTTAAGTTTGTTGGGAGTGGACTTTGGGATTTGGAGAACATCAGGTAGGTTTAGTGTGGTTTTGGGGTGGATCTATGTTTTTTGGGGGTTTTCTTTCTTTTTTAGGGGTTATCCTGTTCTTGTTTGGGGTGTTTTTGACTTGTTTTGGGGTCTCCGTTGGGTTTTAGTTGGTCCTTAAGGGAAATGGGAGTGGATTGTGGGTTTTGAAGAAGATCAGGTGAGTTTAGGGTGGTTTTGTGGGGAAATTCATAGTTTTTGGTGTTTTTTCTTCTGATTCAGTTCTTTTTTGGGGTGTTTTTGACGTGTTTTGGGGTTTCCGTTGGGTTTTGTTGATTTCCTAATGTGTTTTAAGTTTGTTGGGAGTGGACTTTGGGATTTGGAGAACATCAGGTAGGTTTAGTGTGGTTTTGGGGTGGATCTATGTTTTTTGGGGGTTTTCTTTCTTTTTTAGGGGTTATCCTGTTCTTGTTTGGGGTGTTTTTGACTTGTTTTGGGGTCTCCGTTGGGTTTTAGTTGGTCCTTAAGGGAAATGGGAGTGGATTGTGGGTTTTGAAGAAGATCAGGTGAGTTTAGGGTGGTTTTGTGGGGAAATTCATAGTTTTTGGTGTTTTTTCTTCTGATTCAGTTCTTTTTTGGGGTGTTTTTGACGTGTTTTGGGGTTTCCGTTGGGTTTCGTTGAGTTCCTAATGGGTTTTATGGTGGTTGGGAGTGGACATTTGGATTTGGAGAACATCAGGTACGTTTAGAGTGGTTTTGGGATTGGATCCGTGCTTTTTGGGGTTTTCTTTGGTTTTGGGGGTGATCCTGTTCTTGTTTGGGGTGTTTTTGACGTGTTTTGGGTTCTCCGTTGGGTTTCGTTGTGTTTTCCGTGGTCATCATGGTGGAAAAGTGTAAATTGTGGGTTTTGGAGAACATCAGGTAGGTTTATGAGGACTTTTGGGGCAGATTCATGGTTTTTAGGGTTTTCTTCTGTTTTTTCTAGTGATCCAGTTGGTTTTCGGCGTGTTTTTGACGTGTTTTGTGGTCTCCGTTGGGTTTCGTTGGGTTTTCCGTGGTCATCATGGTGGAAAAGTGTAAATTGTGGGTTTTGGAGAACATCAGGTAGATTTAGGGTGTTTTGGGGGTGGATCTATGGTTTTGGGGGATTTTGTTCCAGTTTTGGGGTGATCGAATTCATTTTTGGGGTGTTTCTGACGTGTTTTGGGTTCTTCGTTGGGTTTCGTTGGGTTTTCCGTTGTCATCATGGTGGAAAAGTGTAAATTGTGGGTTTTGGAGAACATCAGGTAGGTTTAGGGGGACTTTTGGGGTGGATTCATGATATATGGGGTTTTCTTCTGTTTTTTTTTTTTTGTTTTTTTTTTTTTGGGGGGGGGTGATCCAATTCATTTTGGGGGTGTTTTTGACGTGTTTTGGGGTCTCCATTGGGTTTCGTTGCGTTTTCCGTGGTCATCATGGTGGAAAAGGGTAAATTGTTGGTTTTGGAGAACATCAGGTAGGTTTAGGTTGGTTTTGGGATTGGATCTATGGTTTTGGGGGATTTTCTTTTGTTTTTGGGGGTGATCCCGTTCTTTTTTGGGGTGTTTTTGACGTGTTTTGGGGTCTCCGTTGGTATTCCTTGGGTTTTATGTGGTCATGGTGGTGAAAAATTGTAAATTGTGGGTTTTGGAGAACTTCAGGTAGGTTTAGGGGAATTTTGGGGTGGATTCATGGTATTTGGTCTTTTCTTCTGTTTTTTTTTGGGTGATCCTGTTCTTTTTTGGGGTGTTTATGACGTGTTTTGGGGTCTCCGTTGGGTTTTAGTTGGGTTCTTGTTGGTCATCATGGTGAAAAAGTGTAAATTGTGGCTTTTGGAGAACATCAGGTAGGTTTAGGGGGAGTTTTGGGGCAGAGTCATGTTTTTTGGTGTTTTCTTCTGTTTCTTGGGGTGGTCCCGTTCTTTTTTGGGAAGTTTTTGAGGTGTTTGGGGGTCTCCGTTGGGTTTTGTTGTGTACTCGTTGGTCATCGTGGTGGAAAATGGTAAATTGTGGGTTTTGGAGAACATCAGGTAGGTTTAGGGTGGTTTTGGGATTGGATCCGTGCTTTTTGGGGATTTTCTTCCAGTTTATGGGTGATCCCTTTATTTTTGGGGTGTTTTTGACGTGTTTTGGTGTCTCGTTTTGGGTTTTCGTTTGGTTCATGTTGGTCATCCTGGTGAAAAAGTGTAAATTGTGGCTTTTGGAGAACATCAGGTAGGTTTAGGGGGACTTTTGGTGTGGATCTATGGCTTTTGGGGTTTTCTTTCGTTTTTAGGGTTTATCCCGTTCTTGTTTTGGGTGTTTTTGACTTCTTTTGGGGTCTCCGTTGGGTTTCGTTGGGTTTTCCATGGTCATCATGTTGGAAAATTGTAAATTGTGGGTTTTGGAGATCATCAGGTAGGTTTAGGGTGGTTTTGGGGTGGATCTATGATTTTGAAGGATTTTCTTCCAATTTTGGGGGTGATCCCTTTCTTTTTTTTTTTTTTTTTTTTTTTTTTTTTGACGTGTTTTGTGGTCTCCGTTGGGTTTCGTTGGGTTTTCCATGGTCATCAATGTGGAAAAGTGTAAATTGTGGGTTTTGGAGAACTTCAGGTTGGTTTAGGGGGATTTTTGGTGTGGATCTATGGCTTTTGGGGTTTTGTTTCGTTGTTGGGGTTGAACCAGTTCTTTTTTGGGGTGTTTTTGACGTTTTTGGGGTCTCCGTTGGGTTTTGTTGGGTTCTCGTTGGTCGTTAAGCTAAATGGGAGTGGATTGTGGGTTTTGAAGAAGATCAGGTGAGTTTAGGGTGATTTGGGAGGGAAATGCATAGTTTTGTTTTTTTTTTCTTCTGATCCAGTTCTTTTTTGGGGTGTTTTTGATGTGTTTTGGGGTCTCCGTTGGTTTTTGTTGGGTTCTTGTTGTTCATCATGGTGAAAACGGGTAAATTGTGGGTATTGGAGAACATCAGGTAGGTTTAGGAGGACTTTTGGGGTGGATCAACGGCTTTTAGGGTTTTCTTCCAGTTTTGGGGGTGATCCCGCTTTTTTTTGTGGTGTTTTTGATGTGTTTTGGGGTTTCCGTTGTGTTTTGTTGATTTCCTAATGTGTTTTAAGTTTGTTGGGAGTGGACTTTGGGATTTGGAGAACATCAGGTAGGTTTAGTGTGGTTTTGGGGTGGATCTATGTTTTTTGGGGGTTTTCTTTCTTTTTTAGGGGTTATCCTGTTCTTGTTTGGGGTGTTTTTGACTTGTTTTGGGGTCTCCGTTGGGTTTTAGTTGGTCCTTAAGGGAAATGGGAGTGGATTGTGGGTTTTGAAGAAGATCAGGTGAGTTTAGGGTGGTTTTGCGGGGAAATTCATAGTTTTTGGTGTTTTTTCTTCTGATTCAGTTCTTTTTTGGGGTGTTTTTGACGTGTTTTGGGGTTTCCGTTGGGTTTCGTTGAGTTCCTAATGGGTTTTATGGTGGTTGGGAGTGGACATTTGGATTTGGAGAACATCAGGTACGTTTAGAGTGGTTTTGGGATTGGATCCGTGCTTTTTGGGGTTTTCTTTGGTTTTGGGGGTGATCCTGTTCTTGTTTGGGGTGTTTTTGACGTGTTTTGGGTTCTCCGTTGGGTTTCGTTGTGTTTTCCGTGGTCATCATGGTGGAAAAGTGTAAATTGTGGGTTTTGGAGAACATCAGGTAGGTTTATGAGGACTTTTGGGGCAGATTCATGGTTTTTAGGGTTTTCTTCTGTTTTTTCTAGTGATCCAGTTGGTTTTCGGCGTGTTTTTGACGTGTTTTGTGGTCTCCGTTGGGTTTCGTTGGGTTTTCCGTGGTCATCATGGTGGAAAAGTGTAAATTGTGGGTTTTGGAGAACATCAGGTAGATTTAGGGTGTTTTGGGGGTGGATCTATGGTTTTGGGGGATTTTGTTCCAGTTTTGGGGTGATCGAATTCATTTTTGGGGTGTTTCTGACGTGTTTTGGGTTCTTCGTTGGGTTTCGTTGGGTTTTCCGTTGTCATCATGGTGGAAAAGTGTAAATTGTGGGTTTTGGAGAACATCAGGTAGGTTTAGGGGGACTTTTGGGGTGGATTCATGATATATGGGGTTTTCTTCTGTTTTTTTTTTTTTGTTTTTTTTTTTTGGGGGGGGTGATCCAATTCATTTTGGGGGTGTTTTTGACGTGTTTTGGGGTCTCCATTGGGTTTCGTTGCGTTTTCCGTGGTCATCATGGTGGAAAAGGGTAAATTGTTGGTTTTGGAGAACATCAGGTAGGTTTAGGTTGGTTTTGGGATTGGATCTATGGTTTTGGGGGATTTTCTTTTGTTTTTGGGGGTGATCCCGTTCTTTTTTGGGGTGTTTTTGACGTGTTTTGGGGTCTCCGTTGGTATTCCTTGGGTTTTATGTGGTCATGGTGGTGAAAAATTGTAAATTGTGGGTTTTGGAGAACTTCAGGTAGGTTTAGGGGAATTTTGGGGTGGATTCATGGTATTTGGTCTTTTCTTCTATTTTTTTTTGGGTGATCCTGTTCTTTTTTGGGGTGTTTATGACGTGTTTTGGGGTCTCCGTTGGGTTTTAGTTGGGTTCTTGTTGGTCATCATGGTGAAAAAGTGTAAATTGTGGCTTTTGGAGAACATCAGGTAGGTTTAGGGGGACTTTTGGGGCAGAGTCATGTTTTTTGGTGTTTTCTTCTGTTTCTTGGGGTGGTCCCGTTCTTTTTTGGGAAGTTTTTGAGGTGTTTGGGGGTCTCCGTTGGGTTTTGTTGTGTACTCGTTGGTCATCGTGGTGGAAAATGGTAAATTGTGGGTTTTGGAGAACATCAGGTAGGTTTAGGGTGGTTTTGGGATTGGATCCGTGCTTTTTGGGGATTTTCTTCCAGTTTATGGGTGATCCCTTTATTTTTGGGGTGTTTTTGACGTGTTTTGGTGTCTCGTTTTGGGTTTTCGTTTGGTTCATGTTGGTCATCCTGGTGAAAAAGTGTAAATTGTGGCTTTTGGAGAACATCAGGTAGGTTTAGGGGGACTTTTGGTGTGGATCTATGGCTTTTGGGGTTTTCTTTCGTTTTTAGGGTTTATCCCGTTCTTGTTTTGGGTGTTTTTGACTTCTTTTGGGGTCTCCGTTGGGTTTCGTTGGGTTTTCCATGGTTATCATGTTGGAAAATTGTAAATTGTGGGTTTTGGAGATCATCAGGTAGGTTTAGGGTGGTTTTGGGGTGGATCTATGATTTTGAAGGATTTTCTTCCAATTTTGGGGGTGATCCCTTTCTTTTTTTTTTTTTTTTTTTTTTTTTTTTTTGACGTGTTTTGTGGTCTCCGTTGGGTTTCGTTGGGTTTTCCATGGTCATCAATGTGGAAAAGTGTAAATTGTGGGTTTTGGAGAACTTCAGGTTGGTTTAGGGGGATTTTTGGTGTGGATCTATGGCTTTTGGGGTTTTGTTTCGTTGTTGGGGTTGAACCAGTTCTTTTTTGGGGTGTTTTTGACGTTTTTGGGGTCTCCGTTGGGTTTTGTTGGGTTCTCGTTGGTCGTTAAGCTAAATGGGAGTGGATTGTGGGTTTTGAAGAAGATCAGGTGAGTTTAGGGTGATTTGGGAGGGAAATGCATAGTTTTGTTTTTTTTTTCTTCTGATCCAGTTCTTTTTTGGGGTGTTTTTGATGTGTTTTGGGGTCTCCGTTGGTTTTTGTTGGGTTCTTGTTGTTCATCATGGTGAAAACGGGTAAATTGTGGGTATTGGAGAACATCAGGTAGGTTTAGGAGGACTTTTGGGGTGGATCAACGGCTTTTAGGGTTTTCTTCCAGTTTTGGGGGTGATCCCGCTTTTTTTTGTGGTGTTTTTGATGTGTTTTGGGGTTTCCGTTGTGTTTTGTTGATTTCCTAATGTGTTTTAAGTTTGTTGGGAGTGGACTTTGGGATTTGGAGAACATCAGGTAGGTTTAGTGTGGTTTTGGGGTGGATCTATGTTTTTTGGGGGTTTTCTTTCTTTTTTAGGGGTTATCCTGTTCTTGTTTGGGGTGTTTTTGACTTGTTTTGGGGTCTCCGTTGGGTTTTAGTTGGTCCTTAAGGGAAATGGGAGTGGATTGTGGGTTTTGAAGAAGATCAGGTGAGTTTAGGGTGGTTTTGCGGGGAAATTCATAGTTTTTGGTGTTTTTTCTTCTGATTCAGTTCTTTTTTGGGGTGTTTTTGACGTGTTTTGGGGTTTCCGTTGGGTTTCGTTGAGTTCCTAATGGGTTTTATGGTGGTTGGGAGTGGACATTTGGATTTGGAGAACATCAGGTACGTTTAGAGTGGTTTTGGGATTGGATCCGTGCTTTTTGGGGTTTTCTTTGGTTTTGGGGGTGATCCTGTTCTTGTTTGGGGTGTTTTTGACGTGTTTTGGGTTCTCCGTTGGGTTTCGTTGTGTTTTCCGTGGTCATCATGGTGGAAAAGTGTAAATTGTGGGTTTTGGAGAACATCAGGTAGGTTTATGAGGACTTTTGGGGCAGATTCATGGTTTTTAGGGTTTTCTTCTGTTTTTTCTAGTGATCCAGTTGGTTTTCGGCGTGTTTTTGACGTGTTTTGTGGTCTCCGTTGGGTTTCGTTGGGTTTTCCGTGGTCATCATGGTGGAAAAGTGTAAATTGTGGGTTTTGGAGAACATCAGGTAGATTTAGGGTGTTTTGGGGGTGGATCTATGGTTTTGGGGGATTTTGTTCCAGTTTTGGGGTGATCGAATTCATTTTTGGGGTGTTTCTGACGTGTTTTGGGTTCTTCGTTGGGTTTCGTTGGGTTTTCCGTTGTCATCATGGTGGAAAAGTGTAAATTGTGGGTTTTGGAGAACATCAGGTAGGTTTAGGGGGACTTTTGGGGTGGATTCATGATATATGGGGTTTTCTTCTGTTTTTTTTTTTTTGTTTTTTTTTTTTGGGGGGGGTGATCCAATTCATTTTGGGGGTGTTTTTGACGTGTTTTGGGGTCTCCATTGGGTTTCGTTGCGTTTTCCGTGGTCATCATGGTGGAAAAGGGTAAATTGTTGGTTTTGGAGAACATCAGGTAGGTTTAGGTTGGTTTTGGGATTGGATCTATGGTTTTGGGGGATTTTCTTTTGTTTTTGGGGGTGATCCCGTTCTTTTTTGGGGTGTTTTTGACGTGTTTTGGGGTCTCCGTTGGTATTCCTTGGGTTTTATGTGGTCATGGTGGTGAAAAATTGTAAATTGTGGGTTTTGGAGAACTTCAGGTAGGTTTAGGGGAATTTTGGGGTGGATTCATGGTATTTGGTCTTTTCTTCTGTTTTTTTTTGGGTGATCCTGTTCTTTTTTGGGGTGTTTATGACGTGTTTTGGGGTCTCCGTTGGGTTTTAGTTGGGTTCTTGTTGGTCATCATGGTGAAAAAGTGTAAATTGTGGCTTTTGGAGAACATCAGGTAGGTTTAGGGGGACTTTTGGGGCAGAGTCATGTTTTTTGGTGTTTTCTTCTGTTTCTTGGGGTGGTCCCGTTCTTTTTTGGGAAGTTTTTGAGGTGTTTGGGGGTCTCCGTTGGGTTTTGTTGTGTACTCGTTGGTCATCGTGGTGGAAAATGGTAAATTGTGGGTTTTGGAGAACATCAGGTAGGTTTAGGGTGGTTTTGGGATTGGATCCGTGCTTTTTGGGGATTTTCTTCCAGTTTATGGGTGATCCCTTTATTTTTGGGGTGTTTTTGACGTGTTTTGGTGTCTCGTTTTGGGTTTTCGTTTGGTTCATGTTGGTCATCCTGGTGAAAAAGTGTAAATTGTGGCTTTTGGAGAACATCAGGTAGGTTTAGGGGGACTTTTGGTGTGGATCTATGGCTTTTGGGGTTTTCTTTCGTTTTTAGGGTTTATCCCGTTCTTGTTTTGGGTGTTTTTGACTTCTTTTGGGGTCTCCGTTGGGTTTCGTTGGGTTTTCCATGGTCATCATGTTGGAAAATTGTAAATTGTGGGTTTTGGAGATCATCAGGTAGGTTTAGGGTGGTTTTGGGGTGGATCTATGATTTTGAAGGATTTTCTTCCAATTTTGGGGGTGATCCCTTTTTTTTTTTTTTTTTTTTTTTTTTTTTTTTTTTTTTTTGACGTGTTTTGTGGTCTCCGTTGGGTTTCGTTGGGTTTTCCATGGTCATCAATGTGGAAAAGTGTAAATTGTGGGTTTTGGAGAACTTCAGGTTGGTTTAGGGGGATTTTTGGTGTGGATCTATGGCTTTTGGGGTTTTGTTTCGTTGTTGGGGTTGAACCAGTTCTTTTTTGGGGTGTTTTTGACGTTTTTGGGGTCTCCGTTGGGTTTTGTTGGGTTCTCGTTGGTCGTTAAGCTAAATGGGAGTGGATTGTGGGTTTTGAAGAAGATCAGGTGAGTTTAGGGTGATTTGGGAGGGAAATGCATAGTTTTGTTTTTTTTTTCTTCTGATCCAGTTCTTTTTTGGGGTGTTTTTGATGTGTTTTGGGGTCTCCGTTGGTTTTTGTTGGGTTCTTGTTGTTCATCATGGTGAAAACGGGTAAATTGTGGGTATTGGAGAACATCAGGTAGGTTTAGGGGGACTTTTGGGGTGGATCAACGGCTTTTAGGGTTTTCTTCCAGTTTTGGGGGTGATCCCGCTTTTTTTTGTGGTGTTTTTGATGTGTTTTGGGGTTTCCGTTGTGTTTTGTTGATTTCCTAATGTGTTTTAAGTTTGTTGGGAGTGGACTTTGGGATTTGGAGAACATCAGGTAGGTTTAGTGTGGTTTTGGGGTGGATCTATGTTTTTTGGGGGTTTTCTTTCTTTTTTAGGGGTTATCCTGTTCTTGTTTGGGGTGTTTTTGACTTGTTTTGGGGTCTCCGTTGGGTTTTAGTTGGTCCTTAAGGGAAATGGGAGTGGATTGTGGGTTTTGAAGAAGATCAGGTGAGTTTAGGGTGGTTTTGTGGGGAAATTCATAGTTTTTGGTGTTTTTTCTTCTGATTCAGTTCTTTTTTGGGGTGTTTTTGACGTGTTTTGGGGTTTCCGTTGGGTTTCGTTGAGTTCCTAATGGGTTTTATGGTGGTTGGGAGTGGACATTTGGATTTGGAGAACATCAGGTACGTTTAGAGTGGTTTTGGGATTGGATCCGTGCTTTTTGGGGTTTTCTTTGGTTTTGGGGGTGATCCTGTTCTTGTTTGGGGTGTTTTTGACGTGTTTTGGGTTCTCCGTTGGGTTTCGTTGTGTTTTCCGTGGTCATCATGGTGGAAAAGTGTAAATTGTGGGTTTTGGAGAACATCAGGTAGGTTTATGAGGACTTTTGGGGCAGATTCATGGTTTTTAGGGTTTTCTTCTGTTTTTTCTAGTGATCCAGTTGGTTTTCGGCGTGTTTTTGACGTGTTTTGTGGTCTCCGTTGGGTTTCGTTGGGTTTTCCGTGGTCATCATGGTGGAAAAGTGTAAATTGTGGGTTTTGGAGAACATCAGGTAGATTTAGGGTGTTTTGGGGGTGGATCTATGGTTTTGGGGGATTTTGTTCCAGTTTTGGGGTGATCGAATTCATTTTTGGGGTGTTTCTGACGTGTTTTGGGTTCTTCGTTGGGTTTCGTTGGGTTTTCCGTTGTCATCATGGTGGAAAAGTGTAAATTGTGGGTTTTGGAGAACATCAGGTAGGTTTAGGGGGACTTTTGGGGTGGATTCATGATATATGGGGTTTTCTTCTGTTTTTTTTTTTTTTTTTTTTTTTTTTTTTGGGGGGGGTGATCCAATTCATTTTGGGGGTGTTTTTGACGTGTTTTGGGGTCTCCATTGGGTTTCGTTGCGTTTTCCGTGGTCATCATGGTGGAAAAGGGTAAATTGTTGGTTTTGGAGAACATCAGGTAGGTTTAGGTTGGTTTTGGGATTGGATCTATGGTTTTGGGGGATTTTCTTTTGTTTTTGGGGGTGATCCCGTTCTTTTTTGGGGTGTTTTTGACGTGTTTTGGGGTCTCCGTTGGTATTCCTTGGGTTTTATGTGGTCATGGTGGTGAAAAATTGTAAATTGTGGGTTTTGGAGAACTTCAGGTAGGTTTAGGGGAATTTTGGGGTGGATTCATGGTATTTGGTCTTTTCTTCTGTTTTTTTTGGGGTGATCCTGTTCTTTTTTGGGGTGTTTATGACGTGTTTTGGGGTCTCCGTTGGGTTTTAGTTGGGTTCTTGTTGGTCATCATGGTGAAAAAGTGTAAATTGTGGCTTTTGGAGAACATCAGGTAGGTTTAGGGGGAGTTTTGGGGCAGAGTCATGTTTTTTGGTGTTTTCTTCTGTTTCTTGGGGTGGTCCCGTTCTTTTTTGGGAAGTTTTTGAGGTGTTTGGGGGTCTCCGTTGGGTTTTGTTGTGTACTCGTTGGTCATCGTGGTGGAAAATGGTAAATTGTGGGTTTTGGAGAACATCAGGTAGGTTTAGGGTGGTTTTGGGATTGGATCCGTGCTTTTTGGGGATTTTCTTCCAGTTTATGGGTGATCCCTTTATTTTTGGGGTGTTTTTGACGTGTTTTGGTGTCTCGTTTTGGGTTTTCGTTTGGTTCATGTTGGTCATCCTGGTGAAAAAGTGTAAATTGTGGCTTTTGGAGAACATCAGGTAGGTTTAGGGGGACTTTTGGTGTGGATCTATGGCTTTTGGGGTTTTCTTTCGTTTTTAGGGTTTATCCCGTTCTTGTTTTGGGTGTTTTTGACTTCTTTTGGGGTCTCCGTTGGGTTTCGTTGGGTTTTCCATGGTCATCATGTTGGAAAATTGTAAATTGTGGGTTTTGGAGATCATCAGGTAGGTTTAGGGTGGTTTTGGGGTGGATCTATGATTTTGAAGGATTTTCTTCCAATTTTGGGGGTGATCCCTTTCTTTTTTTTTTTTTTTTTTTTTTTTTTTTTTTTTTTTTTGACGTGTTTTGTGGTCTCCGTTGGGTTTCGTTGGGTTTTCCATGGTCATCAATGTGGAAAAGTGTAAATTGTGGGTTTTGGAGAACTTCAGGTTGGTTTAGGGGGATTTTTGGTGTGGATCTATGGCTTTTGGGGTTTTGTTTCGTTGTTGGGGTTGAACCAGTTCTTTTTTGGGGTGTTTTTGACGTTTTTGGGGTCTCCGTTGGGTTTTGTTGGGTTCTCGTTGGTCGTTAAGCTAAATGGGAGTGGATTGTGGGTTTTGAAGAAGATCAGGTGAGTTTAGGGTGATTTGGGAGGGAAATGCATAGTTTTGTTTTTTTTTTCTTCTGATCCAGTTCTTTTTTGGGGTGTTTTTGATGTGTTTTGGGGTCTCCGTTGGTTTTTGTTGGGTTCTTGTTGTTCATCATGGTGAAAACGGGTAAATTGTGGGTATTGGAGAACATCAGGTAGGTTTAGGGGGACTTTTGGGGTGGATCAACGGCTTTTAGGGTTTTCTTCCAGTTTTGGGGGTGATCCCGCTTTTTTTTGTGGTGTTTTTGATGTGTTTTGGGGTTTCCGTTGTGTTTTGTTGATTTCCTAATGTGTTTTAAGTTTGTTGGGAGTGGACTTTGGGATTTGGAGAACATCAGGTAGGTTTAGTGTGGTTTTGGGGTGGATCTATGTTTTTTGGGGGTTTTCTTTCTTTTTTAGGGGTTATCCTGTTCTTGTTTGGGGTGTTTTTGACTTGTTTTGGGGTCTCCGTTGGGTTTTAGTTGGTCCTTAAGGGAAATGGGAGTGGATTGTGGGTTTTGAAGAAGATCAGGTGAGTTTAGGGTGGTTTTGTGGGGAAATTCATAGTTTTTGGTGTTTTTTCTTCTGATTCAGTTCTTTTTTGGGGTGTTTTTGACGTGTTTTGGGGTTTCCGTTGGGTTTCGTTGAGTTCCTAATGGGTTTTATGGTGGTTGGGAGTGGACATTTGGATTTGGAGAACATCAGGTACGTTTAGAGTGGTTTTGGGATTGGATCCGTGCTTTTTGGGGTTTTCTTTGGTTTTGGGGGTGATCCTGTTCTTGTTTGGGGTGTTTTTGACGTGTTTTGGGTTCTCCGTTGGGTTTCGTTGTGTTTTCCGTGGTCATCATGGTGGAAAAGTGTAAATTGTGGGTTTTGGAGAACATCAGGTAGGTTTATGAGGACTTTTGGGGCAGATTCATGGTTTTTAGGGTTTTCTTCTGTTTTTTCTAGTGATCCAGTTGGTTTTCGGCGTGTTTTTGACGTGTTTTGTGGTCTCCGTTGGGTTTCGTTGGGTTTTCCGTGGTCATCATGGTGGAAAAGTGTAAATTGTGGGTTTTGGAGAACATCAGGTAGATTTAGGGTGTTTTGGGGGTGGATCTATGGTTTTGGGGGATTTTGTTCCAGTTTTGGGGTGATCGAATTCATTTTTGGGGTGTTTCTGACGTGTTTTGGGTTCTTCGTTGGGTTTCGTTGGGTTTTCCGTTGTCATCATGGTGGAAAAGTGTAAATTGTGGGTTTTGGAGAACATCAGGTAGGTTTAGGGGGACTTTTGGGGTGGATTCATGATATATGGGGTTTTCTTCTGTTTTTTTTTTTTTTTTTTTTTTTTTTTTTTGGGGGGGGTGATCCAATTCATTTTGGGGGTGTTTTTGACGTGTTTTGGGGTCTCCATTGGGTTTCGTTGCGTTTTCCGTGGTCATCATGGTGGAAAAGGGTAAATTGTTGGTTTTGGAGAACATCAGGTAGGTTTAGGTTGGTTTTGGGATTGGATCTATGGTTTTGGGGGATTTTCTTTTGTTTTTGGGGGTGATCCCGTTCTTTTTTGGGGTGTTTTTGACGTGTTTTGGGGTCTCCGTTGGTATTCCTTGGGTTTTATGTGGTCATGGTGGTGAAAAATTGTAAATTGTGGGTTTTGGAGAACTTCAGGTAGGTTTAGGGGAATTTTGGGGTGGATTCATGGTATTTGGTCTTTTCTTCTGTTTTTTTTTGGGTGATCCTGTTCTTTTTTGGGGTGTTTATGACGTGTTTTGGGGTCTCCGTTGGGTTTTAGTTGGGTTCTTGTTGGTCATCATGGTGAAAAAGTGTAAATTGTGGCTTTTGGAGAACATCAGGTAGGTTTAGGGGGACTTTTGGGGCAGAGTCATGTTTTTTGGTGTTTTCTTCTGTTTCTTGGGGTGGTCCCGTTCTTTTTTGGGAAGTTTTTGAGGTGTTTGGGGGTCTCCGTTGGGTTTTGTTGTGTACTCGTTGGTCATCGTGGTGGAAAATGGTAAATTGTGGGTTTTGGAGAACATCAGGTAGGTTTAGGGTGGTTTTGGGATTGGATCCGTGCTTTTTGGGGATTTTCTTCCAGTTTATGGGTGATCCCTTTATTTTTGGGGTGTTTTTGACGTGTTTTGGTGTCTCGTTTTGGGTTTTCGTTTGGTTCATGTTGGTCATCCTGGTGAAAAAGTGTAAATTGTGGCTTTTGGAGAACATCAGGTAGGTTTAGGGGGACTTTTGGTGTGGATCTATGGCTTTTGGGGTTTTCTTTCGTTTTTAGGGTTTATCCCGTTCTTGTTTGGGGTGTTTTTGACTTCTTTTGGGGTCTCCGTTGGGTTTCGTTGGGTTTTCCATGGTCATCATGTTGGAAAATTGTAAATTGTGGGTTTTGGAGATCATCAGGTAGGTTTAGGGTGGTTTTGGGGTGGATCTATGATTTTGAAGGATTTTCTTCCAATTTTGGGGGTGATCCCTTTCTTTTTTTTTTTTTTTTTTTTTTTTTTTTTTGACGTGTTTTGTGGTCTCCGTTGGGTTTCGTTGGGTTTTCCATGGTCATCAATGTGGAAAAGTGTAAATTGTGGGTTTTGGAGAACTTCAGGTTGGTTTAGGGGGATTTTTGGTGTGGATCTATGGCTTTTGGGGTTTTGTTTCGTTGTTGGGGTTGAACCAGTTCTTTTTTGGGGTGTTTTTGACGTTTTTGGGGTCTCCGTTGGGTTTTGTTGGGTTCTCGTTGGTCGTTAAGCTAAATGGGAGTGGATTGTGGGTTTTGAAGAAGATCAGGTGAGTTTAGGGTGATTTGGGAGGGAAATGCATAGTTTTGTTTTTTTTTTCTTCTGATCCAGTTCTTTTTTGGGGTGTTTTTGATGTGTTTTGGGGTCTCCGTTGGTTTTTGTTGGGTTCTTGTTGTTCATCATGGTGAAAACGGGTAAATTGTGGGTATTGGAGAACATCAGGTAGGTTTAGGGGGACTTTTGGGGTGGATCAACGGCTTTTAGGGTTTTCTTCCAGTTTTGGGGGTGATCCCGCTTTTTTTTGTGGTGTTTTTGATGTGTTTTGGGGTTTCCGTTGTGTTTTGTTGATTTCCTAATGTGTTTTAAGTTTGTTGGGAGTGGACTTTGGGATTTGGAGAACATCAGGTAGGTTTAGTGTGGTTTTGGGGTGGATCTATGTTTTTTGGGGGTTTTCTTTCTTTTTTAGGGGTTATCCTGTTCTTGTTTGGGGTGTTTTTGACTTGTTTTGGGGTCTCCGTTGGGTTTTAGTTGGTCCTTAAGGGAAATGGGAGTGGATTGTGGGTTTTGAAGAAGATCAGGTGAGTTTAGGGTGGTTTTGCGGGGAAATTCATAGTTTTTGGTGTTTTTTCTTCTGATTCAGTTCTTTTTTGGGGTGTTTTTGACGTGTTTTGGGGTTTCCGTTGGGTTTCGTTGAGTTCCTAATGGGTTTTATGGTGGTTGGGAGTGGACATTTGGATTTGGAGAACATCAGGTACGTTTAGAGTGGTTTTGGGATTGGATCCGTGCTTTTTGGGGTTTTCTTTGGTTTTGGGGGTGATCCTGTTCTTGTTTGGGGTGTTTTTGACGTGTTTTGGGTTCTCTGTTGGGTTTCGTTGTGTTTTCCGTGGTCATCATGGTGGAAAAGTGTAAATTGTGGGTTTTGGAGAACATCAGGTAGGTTTATGAGGACTTTTGGGGCAGATTCATGGTTTTTAGGGTTTTCTTCTGTTTTTTCTAGTGATCCAGTTGGTTTTCGGCGTGTTTTTGACGTGTTTTGTGGTCTCCGTTGGGTTTCGTTGGGTTTTCCGTGGTCATCATGGTGGAAAATTGTAAATTGTGGGTTTTGGAGAACATCAGGTAGATTTAGGGTGTTTTGGGGGTGGATCTATGGTTTTGGGGGATTTTGTTCCAGTTTTGGGGTGATCGAATTCATTTTTGGGGTGTTTCTGACGTGTTTTGGGTTCTTCGTTGGGTTTCGTTGGGTTTTCCGTTGTCATCATGGTGGAAAAGTGTAAATTGTGGGTTTTGGAGAACATCAGGTAGGTTTAGGGGGACTTTTGGGGTGGATTCATGATATATGGGGTTTTCTTCTGTTTTTTTTTTTTTTTTTTTTTTTTTTTTTGGGGGGGGTGATCCAATTCATTTTGGGGGTGTTTTTGACGTGTTTTGGGGTCTCCATTGGGTTTCGTTGCGTTTTCCGTGGTCATCATGGTGGAAAAGGGTAAATTGTTGGTTTTGGAGAACATCAGGTAGGTTTAGGTTGGTTTTGGGATTGGATCTATGGTTTTGGGGGATTTTCTTTTGTTTTTGGGGGTGATCCCGTTCTTTTTTGGGGTGTTTTTGACGTGTTTTGGGGTCTCCGTTGGTATTCCTTGGGTTTTATGTGGTCATGGTGGTGAAAAATTGTAAATTGTGGGTTTTGGAGAACTTCAGGTAGGTTTAGGGGAATTTTGGGGTGGATTCATGGTATTTGGTCTTTTCTTCTGTTTTTTTTTGGGTGATCCTGTTCTTTTTTGGGGTGTTTATGATGTGTTTTGGGGTCTCCGTTGGGTTTTAGTTGGGTTCTTGTTGGTCATCATGGTGAAAAAGTGTAAATTGTGGCTTTTGGAGAACATCAGGTAGGTTTAGGGGGACTTTTGGGGCAGAGTCATGTTTTTTGGTGTTTTCTTCTGTTTCTTGGGGTGGTCCCGTTCTTTTTTGGGAAGTTTTTGAGGTGTTTGGGGGTCTCCGTTGGGTTTTGTTGTGTACTCGTTGGTCATCGTGGTGGAAAATGGTAAATTGTGGGTTTTGGAGAACATCAGGTAGGTTTAGGGTGGTTTTGGGATTGGATCCGTGCTTTTTGGGGATTTTCTTCCAGTTTATGGGTGATCCCTTTATTTTTGGGGTGTTTTTGACGTGTTTTGGTGTCTCGTTTTGGGTTTTCGTTTGGTTCATGTTGGTCATCCTGGTGAAAAAGTGTAAATTGTGGCTTTTGGAGAACATCAGGTAGGTTTAGGGGGACTTTTGGTGTGGATCTATGGCTTTTGGGGTTTTCTTTCGTTTTTAGGGTTTATCCCGTTCTTGTTTTGGGTGTTTTTGACTTCTTTTGGGGTCTCCGTTGGGTTTCGTTGGGTTTTCCATGGTCATCATGTTGGAAAAGTGTAAATTGTGGGTTTTGGAGATCATCAGGTAGGTTTAGGGTGGTTTTGGGGTGGATCTATGATTTTGAAGGATTTTCTTCCAATTTTGGGGGTGATCCCTTTCTTTTTTTTTTTTTTTTTTTTTTTTTTTTTTTTTTTTGACGTGTTTTGTGGTCTCCGTTGGGTTTCGTTGGGTTTTCCATGGTCATCAATGTGGAAAAGTGTAAATTGTGGGTTTTGGAGAACTTCAGGTTGGTTTAGGGGGATTTTTGGTGTGGATCTATGGCTTTTGGGGTTTTGTTTCGTTGTTGGGGTTGAACCAGTTCTTTTTTGGGGTGTTTTTGACGTTTTTGGGGTCTCCGTTGGGTTTTGTTGGGTTCTCGTTGGTCGTTAAGCTAAATGGGAGTGGATTGTGGGTTTTGAAGAAGATCAGGTGAGTTTAGGGTGATTTGGGAGGGAAATGCATAGTTTTGTTTTTTTTTTCTTCTGATCCAGTTCTTTTTTGGGGTGTTTTTGATGTGTTTTGGGGTCTCCGTTGGTTTTTGTTGGGTTCTTGTTGTTCATCATGGTGAAAACGGGTAAATTGTGGGTATTGGAGAACATCAGGTAGGTTTAGGGGGACTTTTGGGGTGGATCAACGGCTTTTAGGGTTTTCTTCCAGTTTTGGGGGTGATCCCGCTTTTTTTTGTGGTGTTTTTGATGTGTTTTGGGGTTTCCGTTGTGTTTTGTTGATTTCCTAATGTGTTTTAAGTTTGTTGGGAGTGGACTTTGGGATTTGGAGAACATCAGGTAGGTTTAGTGTGGTTTTGGGGTGGATCTATGTTTTTTGGGGGTTTTCTTTCTTTTTTAGGGGTTATCCTGTTCTTGTTTGGGGTGTTTTTGACTTGTTTTGGGGTCTCCGTTGGGTTTTAGTTGGTCCTTAAGGGAAATGGGAGTGGATTGTGGGTTTTGAAGAAGATCAGGTGAGTTTAGGGTGGTTTTGTGGGGAAATTCATAGTTTTTGGTGTTTTTTCTTCTGATTCAGTTCTTTTTTGGGGTGTTTTTGACGTGTTTTGGGGTTTCCGTTGGGTTTTGTTGATTTCCTAATGTGTTTTAAGTTTGTTGGGAGTGGACTTTGGGATTTGGAGAACATCAGGTAGGTTTAGTGTGGTTTTGGGGTGGATCTATGTTTTTTGGGGGTTTTCTTTCTTTTTTAGGGGTTATCCTGTTCTTGTTTGGGGTGTTTTTGACTTGTTTTGGGGTCTCCGTTGGGTTTTAGTTGGTCCTTAAGGGAAATGGGAGTGGATTGTGGGTTTTGAAGAAGATCAGGTGAGTTTAGGGTGGTTTTGTGGGGAAATTCATAGTTTTTGGTGTTTTTTCTTCTGATTCAGTTCTTTTTTGGGGTGTTTTTGACGTGTTTTGGGGTTTCCGTTGGGTTTCGTTGAGTTCCTAATGGGTTTTATGGTGGTTGGGAGTGGACATTTGGATTTGGAGAACATCAGGTACGTTTAGAGTGGTTTTGGGATTGGATCCGTGCTTTTTGGGGTTTTCTTTGGTTTTGGGGGTGATCCTGTTCTTGTTTGGGGTGTTTTTGACGTGTTTTGGGTTCTCCGTTGGGTTTCGTTGTGTTTTCCGTGGTCATCATGGTGGAAAAGTGTAAATTGTGGGTTTTGGAGAACATCAGGTAGGTTTATGAGGACTTTTGGGGCAGATTCATGGTTTTTAGGGTTTTCTTCTGTTTTTTCTAGTGATCCAGTTGGTTTTCGGCGTGTTTTTGACGTGTTTTGTGGTCTCCGTTGGGTTTCGTTGGGTTTTCCGTGGTCATCATGGTGGAAAATTGTAAATTGTGGGTTTTGGAGAACATCAGGTAGATTTAGGGTGTTTTGGGGGTGGATCTATGGTTTTGGGGGATTTTGTTCCAGTTTTGGGGTGATCGAATTCATTTTTGGGGTGTTTCTGACGTGTTTTGGGTTCTTCGTTGGGTTTCGTTGGGTTTTCCGTTGTCATCATGGTGGAAAAGTGTAAATTGTGGGTTTTGGAGAACATCAGGTAGGTTTAGGGGGACTTTTGGGGTGGATTCATGATATATGGGGTTTTCTTCTGTTTTTTTTTTTTTGTTTTTTTTTTTTTGGGGGGGGGTGATCCAATTCATTTTGGGGGTGTTTTTGACGTGTTTTGGGGTCTCCATTGGGTTTCGTTGCGTTTTCCGTGGTCATCATGGTGGAAAAGGGTAAATTGTTGGTTTTGGAGAACATCAGGTAGGTTTAGGTTGGTTTTGGGATTGGATCTATGGTTTTGGGGGATTTTCTTTTGTTTTTGGGGGTGATCCCGTTCTTTTTTGGGGTGTTTTTGACGTGTTTTGGGGTCTCCGTTGGTATTCCTTGGGTTTTATGTGGTCATGGTGGTGAAAAATTGTAAATTGTGGGTTTTGGAGAACTTCAGGTAGGTTTAGGGGAATTTTGGGGTGGATTCATGGTATTTGGTCTTTTCTTCTGTTTTTTTTTGGGTGATCCTGTTCTTTTTTGGGGTGTTTATGACGTGTTTTGGGGTCTCCGTTGGGTTTTAGTTGGGTTCTTGTTGGTCATCATGGTGAAAAAGTGTAAATTGTGGCTTTTGGAGAACATCAGGTAGGTTTAGGGGGACTTTTGGGGCAGAGTCATGTTTTTTGGTGTTTTCTTCTGTTTCTTGGGGTGGTCCCGTTCTTTTTTGGGAAGTTTTTGAGGTGTTTGGGGGTCTCCGTTGGGTTTTGTTGTGTACTCGTTGGTCATCGTGGTGGAAAATGGTAAATTGTGGGTTTTGGAGAACATCAGGTAGGTTTAGGGTGGTTTTGGGATTGGATCCGTGCTTTTTGGGGATTTTCTTCCAGTTTATGGGTGATCCCTTTATTTTTGGGGTGTTTTTGACGTGTTTTGGTGTCTCGTTTTGGGTTTTCGTTTGGTTCATGTTGGTCATCCTGGTGAAAAAGTGTAAATTGTGGCTTTTGGAGAACATCAGGTAGGTTTAGGGGGACTTTTGGTGTGGATCTATGGCTTTTGGGGTTTTCTTTCGTTTTTAGGGTTTATCCCGTTCTTGTTTTGGGTGTTTTTGACTTCTTTTGGGGTCTCCGTTGGGTTTCGTTGGGTTTTCCATGGTCATCATGTTGGAAAATTGTAAATTGTGGGTTTTGGAGATCATCAGGTAGGTTTAGGGTGGTTTTGGGGTGGATCTATGATTTTGAAGGATTTTCTTCCAATTTTGGGGGTGATCCCTTTCTTTTTTTTTTTTTTTTTTTTTTTTTTTTTGACGTGTTTTGTGGTCTCCGTTGGGTTTCGTTGGGTTTTCCATGGTCATCAATGTGGAAAAGTGTAAATTGTGGGTTTTGGAGAACTTCAGGTTGGTTTAGGGGGATTTTTGGTGTGGATCTATGGCTTTTGGGGTTTTGTTTCGTTGTTGGGGTTGAACCAGTTCTTTTTTGGGGTGTTTTTGACGTTTTTGGGGTCTCCGTTGGGTTTTGTTGGGTTCTCGTTGGTCGTTAAGCTAAATGGGAGTGGATTGTGGGTTTTGAAGAAGATCAGGTGAGTTTAGGGTGATTTGGGAGGGAAATGCATAGTTTTGTTTTTTTTTTCTTCTGATCTTTTTTGGGGTGTTTTTGATGTGTTTTGGGGTCTCCGTTGGTTTTTGTTGGGTTCTTGTTGTTCATCATGGTGAAAACGGGTAAATTGTGGGTATTGGAGAACATCAGGTAGGTTTAGGGGGACTTTTGGGGTGGATCAACGGCTTTTAGGGTTTTCTTCCAGTTTTGGGGGTGATCCCGCTTTTTTTTGTGGTGTTTTTGATGTGTTTTGGGGTTTCCGTTGTGTTTTGTTGATTTCCTAATGTGTTTTAAGTTTGTTGGGAGTGGACTTTGGGATTTGGAGAACATCAGGTAGGTTTAGTGTGGTTTTGGGGTGGATCTATGTTTTTTGGGGGTTTTCTTTCTTTTTTAGGGGTTATCCTGTTCTTGTTTGGGGTGTTTTTGACTTGTTTTGGGGTCTCCGTTGGGTTTTAGTTGGTCCTTAAGGGAAATGGGAGTGGATTGTGGGTTTTGAAGAAGATCAGGTGAGTTTAGGGTGGTTTTGTGGGGAAATTCATAGTTTTTGGTGTTTTTTCTTCTGATTCAGTTCTTTTTTGGGGTGTTTTTGACGTGTTTTGGGGTTTCCGTTGGGTTTCGTTGAGTTCCTAATGGGTTTTATGGTGGTTGGGAGTGGACATTTGGATTTGGAGAACATCAGGTACGTTTAGAGTGGTTTTGGGATTGGATCCGTGCTTTTTGGGGTTTTCTTTGGTTTTGGGGGTGATCCTGTTCTTGTTTGGGGTGTTTTTGACGTGTTTTGGGTTCTCCGTTGGGTTTCGTTGTGTTTTCCGTGGTCATCATGGTGGAAAAGTGTAAATTGTGGGTTTTGGAGAACATCAGGTAGGTTTATGAGGACTTTTGGGGCAGATTCATGGTTTTTAGGGTTTTCTTCTGTTTTTTCTAGTGATCCAGTTGGTTTTCGGCGTGTTTTTGACGTGTTTTGTGGTCTCCGTTGGGTTTCGTTGGGTTTTCCGTGGTCATCATGGTGGAAAATTGTAAATTGTGGGTTTTGGAGAACATCAGGTAGATTTAGGGTGTTTTGGGGGTGGATCTATGGTTTTGGGGGATTTTGTTCCAGTTTTGGGGTGATCGAATTCATTTTTGGGGTGTTTCTGACGTGTTTTGGGTTCTTCGTTGGGTTTCGTTGGGTTTTCCGTTGTCATCATGGTGGAAAAGTGTAAATTGTGGGTTTTGGAGAACATCAGGTAGGTTTAGGGGGACTTTTGGGGTGGATTCATGATATATGGGGTTTTCTTCTGTTTTTTTTTTTTTTGTTTTTTTTTTTTTGGGGGGGGGTGATCCAATTCATTTTGGGGGTGTTTTTGACGTGTTTTGGGGTCTCCATTGGGTTTCGTTGCGTTTTCCGTGGTCATCATGGTGGAAAAGGGTAAATTGTTGGTTTTGGAGAACATCAGGTAGGTTTAGGTTGGTTTTGGGATTGGATCTATGGTTTTGGGGGATTTTCTTTTGTTTTTGGGGGTGATCCCGTTCTTTTTTGGGGTGTTTTTGACGTGTTTTGGGGTCTCCGTTGGTATTCCTTGGGTTTTATGTGGTCATGGTGGTGAAAAATTGTAAATTGTGGGTTTTGGAGAACTTCAGGTAGGTTTAGGGGAATTTTGGGGTGGATTCATGGTATTTGGTCTTTTCTTCTGTTTTTTTTTGGGTGATCCTGTTCTTTTTTGGGGTGTTTATGACGTGTTTTGGGGTCTCCGTTGGGTTTTAGTTGGGTTCTTGTTGGTCATCATGGTGAAAAAGTGTAAATTGTGGCTTTTGGAGAACATCAGGTAGGTTTAGGGGGACTTTTGGGGCAGAGTCATGTTTTTTGGTGTTTTCTTCTGTTTCTTGGGGTGGTCCCGTTCTTTTTTGGGAAGTTTTTGAGGTGTTTGGGGGTCTCCGTTGGGTTTTGTTGTGTACTCGTTGGTCATCGTGGTGGAAAATGGTAAATTGTGGGTTTTGGAGAACATCAGGTAGGTTTAGGGTGGTTTTGGGATTGGATCCGTGCTTTTTGGGGATTTTCTTCCAGTTTATGGGTGATCCCTTTATTTTTGGGGTGTTTTTGACGTGTTTTGGTGTCTCGTTTTGGGTTTTCGTTTGGTTCATGTTGGTCATCCTGGTGAAAAAGTGTAAATTGTGGCTTTTGGAGAACATCAGGTAGGTTTAGGGGGACTTTTGGTGTGGATCTATGGCTTTTGGGGTTTTCTTTCGTTTTTAGGGTTTATCCCGTTCTTGTTTTGGGTGTTTTTGACTTCTTTTGGGGTCTCCGTTGGGTTTCGTTGGGTTTTCCATGGTCATCATGTTGGAAAATTGTAAATTGTGGGTTTTGGAGATCATCAGGTAGGTTTAGGGTGGTTTTGGGGTGGATCTATGATTTTGAAGGATTTTCTTCCAATTTTGGGGGTGATCCCTTTCTTTTTTTTTTTTTTTTTTTTTTTTTTTTTGACGTGTTTTGTGGTCTCCGTTGGGTTTCGTTGGGTTTTCCATGGTCATCAATGTGGAAAAGTGTAAATTGTGGGTTTTGGAGAACTTCAGGTTGGTTTAGGGGGATTTTTGGTGTGGATCTATGGCTTTTGGGGTTTTGTTTCGTTGTTGGGGTTGAACCAGTTCTTTTTTGGGGTGTTTTTGACGTTTTTGGGGTCTCCGTTGGGTTTTGTTGGGTTCTCGTTGGTCGTTAAGCTAAATGGGAGTGGATTGTGGGTTTTGAAGAAGATCAGGTGAGTTTAGGGTGATTTGGGAGGGAAATGCATAGTTTTGTTTTTTTTTTCTTCTGATCTTTTTTGGGGTGTTTTTGATGTGTTTTGGGGTCTCCGTTGGTTTTTGTTGGGTTCTTGTTGTTCATCATGGTGAAAACGGGTAAATTGTGGGTATTGGAGAACATCAGGTAGGTTTAGGGGGACTTTTGGGGTGGATCAACGGCTTTTAGGGTTTTCTTCCAGTTTTGGGGGTGATCCCGCTTTTTTTTGTGGTGTTTTTGATGTGTTTTGGGGTTTCCGTTGTGTTTTGTTGATTTCCTAATGTGTTTTAAGTTTGTTGGGAGTGGACTTTGGGATTTGGAGAACATCAGGTAGGTTTAGTGTGGTTTTGGGGTGGATCTATGTTTTTTGGGGGTTTTCTTTCTTTTTTAGGGGTTATCCTGTTCTTGTTTGGGGTGTTTTTGACTTGTTTTGGGGTCTCCGTTGGGTTTTAGTTGGTCCTTAAGGGAAATGGGAGTGGATTGTGGGTTTTGAAGAAGATCAGGTGAGTTTAGGGTGGTTTTGTGGGGAAATTCATAGTTTTTGGTGTTTTTTCTTCTGATTCAGTTCTTTTTTGGGGTGTTTTTGACGTGTTTTGGGGTTTCCGTTGGGTTTTGTTGATTTCCTAATGTGTTTTAAGTTTGTTGGGAGTGGACTTTGGGATTTGGAGAACATCAGGTAGGTTTAGTGTGGTTTTGGGGTGGATCTATGTTTTTTGGGGGTTTTCTTTCTTTTTTAGGGGTTATCCTGTTCTTGTTTGGGGTGTTTTTGACTTGTTTTGGGGTCTCCGTTGGGTTTTAGTTGGTCCTTAAGGGAAATGGGAGTGGATTGTGGGTTTTGAAGAAGATCAGGTGAGTTTAGGGTGGTTTTGTGGGGAAATTCATAGTTTTTGGTGTTTTTTCTTCTGATTCAGTTCTTTTTTGGGGTGTTTTTGACGTGTTTTGGGGTTTCCGTTGGGTTTCGTTGAGTTCCTAATGGGTTTTATGGTGGTTGGGAGTGGACATTTGGATTTGGAGAACATCAGGTACGTTTAGAGTGGTTTTGGGATTGGATCCGTGCTTTTTGGGGTTTTCTTTGGTTTTGGGGGTGATCCTGTTCTTGTTTGGGGTGTTTTTGACGTGTTTTGGGTTCTCCGTTGGGTTTCGTTGTGTTTTCCGTGGTCATCATGGTGGAAAAGTGTAAATTGTGGGTTTTGGAGAACATCAGGTAGGTTTATGAGGACTTTTGGGGCAGATTCATGGTTTTTAGGGTTTTCTTCTGTTTTTTCTAGTGATCCAGTTGGTTTTCGGCGTGTTTTTGACGTGTTTTGTGGTCTCCGTTGGGTTTCGTTGGGTTTTCCGTGGTCATCATGGTGGAAAAGTGTAAATTGTGGGTTTTGGAGAACATCAGGTAGATTTAGGGTGTTTTGGGGGTGGATCTATGGTTTTGGGGGATTTTGTTCCAGTTTTGGGGTGATCGAATTCATTTTTGGGGTGTTTCTGACGTGTTTTGGGTTCTTCGTTGGGTTTCGTTGGGTTTTCCGTTGTCATCATGGTGGAAAAGTGTAAATTGTGGGTTTTGGAGAACATCAGGTAGGTTTAGGGGGACTTTTGGGGTGGATTCATGATATATGGGGTTTTCTTCTGTTTTTTTTTTTTTTTTTTTTTTTTTGGGGGGGGTGATCCAATTCATTTTGGGGGTGTTTTTGACGTGTTTTGGGGTCTCCATTGGGTTTCGTTGCGTTTTCCGTGGTCATCATGGTGGAAAAGGGTAAATTGTTGGTTTTGGAGAACATCAGGTAGGTTTAGGTTGGTTTTGGGATTGGATCTATGGTTTTGGGGGATTTTCTTTTGTTTTTGGGGGTGATCCCGTTCTTTTTTGGGGTGTTTTTGACGTGTTTTGGGGTCTCCGTTGGTATTCCTTGGGTTTTATGTGGTCATGGTGGTGGAAAATTGTAAATTGTGGGTTTTGGAGAACTTCAGGTAGGTTTAGGGGAATTTTGGGGTGGATTCATGGTATTTGGTCTTTTC
Source organism: Aythya ferina (assembly GCF_964211825.1). Lineage (NCBI taxonomy): Eukaryota > Metazoa > Chordata > Aves > Anseriformes > Anatidae > Aythya > Aythya ferina. The sequence goes on from NW_028181446.1 coordinate 568,462, forward strand.
TTCTATTTTTTTTTGGGTGATCCTGTTCTTTTTTGGGGTGTTTATGACGTGTTTTGGGGTCTCCGTTGGGTTTTAGTTGGGTTCTTGTTGGTCATCATGGTGAAAAAGTGTAAATTGTGGGTTTTGGAGAACATCAGGTAGGTTTAGGGTGGTTTTGGGATTGGATCCGTGCTTTTTGGGGATTTTCTTCCAGTTTATGGGTGATCCCTTTATTTTTGGGGTGTTTTTGACGTGTTTTGGTGTCTCGTTTTGGGTTTTCGTTTGGTTCATGTTGGTCATCCTGGTGAAAAAGTGTAAATTGTGGCTTTTGGAGAACATCAGGTAGGTTTAGGGGGACTTTTGGTGTGGATCTATGGCTTTTGGGGTTTTCTTTCGTTTTTAGGGTTTATCCCGTTCTTGTTTTGGGTGTTTTTGACTTCTTTTGGGGTCTCCGTTGTGTTTCGTTGGGTTTTCCATGGTCATCATGTTGGAAAATTGTAAATTGTGGGTTTTGGAGATCATCAGGTAGGTTTAGGGTGGTTTTGGGGTGGATCTATGATTTTGAAGGATTTTCTTCCAATTTTGGGGGTGATCCCTTTTTTTTTTTTTTTTTTTTTTTTTTTTTTTTTTTTTGACGTGTTTTGTGGTCTCCGTTGGGTTTCGTTGGGTTTTCCATGGTCATCAATGTGGAAAAGTGTAAATTGTGGGTTTTGGAGAACTTCAGGTTGGTTTAGGGGGATTTTTGGTGTGGATCTATGGCTTTTGGGGTTTTGTTTCGTTGTTGGGGTTGAACCAGTTCTTTTTTGGGGTGTTTTTGACGTTTTTGGGGTCTCCGTTGGGTTTTGTTGGGTTCTCGTTGGTCGTTAAGCTAAATGGGAGTGGATTGTGGGTTTTGAAGAAGATCAGGTGAGTTTAGGGTGATTTGGGAGGGAAATGCATAGTTTTGTTTTTTTTTTCTTCTGATCCAGTTCTTTTTTGGGGTGTTTTTGATCTGTTTTGGGGTCTCCGTTGGTTTTTGTTGTGTTCTTGTTGTTCATCATGGTGAAAACGGGTAAATTGTGGGTATTGGAGAACATCAGGTAGGTTTAGGAGGACTTTTGGGGTGGATCAACGGCTTTTAGGGTTTTCTTCCAGTTTTGGGGGTGATCCCGCTTTTTTTTGTGGTGTTTTTGATGTGTTTTGGGGTTTCCGTTGTGTTTTGTTGATTTCCTAATGTGTTTTAAGTTTGTTGGGAGTGGACTTTGGGATTTGGAGAACATCAGGTAGGTTTAGTGTGGTTTTGGGGTGGATCTATGTTTTTTGGGGGTTTTCTTTCTTTTTTAGGGGTTATCCTGTTCTTGTTTGGGGTGTTTTTGACTTGTTTTGGGGTCTCCGTTGGGTTTTAGTTGGTCCTTAAGGGAAATGGGAGTGGATTGTGGGTTTTGAAGAAGATCAGGTGAGTTTAGGGTGGTTTTGCGGGGAAATTCATAGTTTTTGGTGTTTTTTCTTCTGATTCAGTTCTTTTTTGGGGTGTTTTTGACGTGTTTTGGGGTTTCCGTTGGGTTTCGTTGAGTTCCTAATGGGTTTTATGGTGGTTGGGAGTGGACATTTGGATTTGGAGAACATCAGGTACGTTTAGAGTGGTTTTGGGATTGGATCCGTGCTTTTTGGGGTTTTCTTTGGTTTTGGGGGTGATCCTGTTCTTGTTTGGGGTGTTTTTGACGTGTTTTGGGTTCTCCGTTGGGTTTCGTTGTGTTTTCCGTGGTCATCATGGTGGAAAAGTGTAAATTGTGGGTTTTGGAGAACATCAGGTAGGTTTATGAGGACTTTTGGGGCAGATTCATGGTTTTTAGGGTTTTCTTCTGTTTTTTCTAGTGATCCAGTTGGTTTTCGGCGTGTTTTTGACGTGTTTTGTGGTCTCCGTTGGGTTTCGTTGGGTTTTCCGTGGTCATCATGGTGGAAAAGTGTAAATTGTGGGTTTTGGAGAACATCAGGTAGATTTAGGGTGTTTTGGGGGTGGATCTATGGTTTTGGGGGATTTTGTTCCAGTTTTGGGGTGATCGAATTCATTTTTGGGGTGTTTCTGACGTGTTTTGGGTTCTTCGTTGGGTTTCGTTGGGTTTTCCGTTGTCATCATGGTGGAAAAGTGTAAATTGCGGGTTTTGGAGAACATCAGGTAGGTTTAGGGGGACTTTTGGGGTGGATTCATGATATATGGGGTTTTCTTCTGTTTTTTTTTTTTTTTTTTTTTTTTTTTTGGGGGGGGTGATCCAATTCATTTTGGGGGTGTTTTTGACGTGTTTTGGGGTCTCCATTGGGTTTCGTTGCGTTTTCCGTGGTCATCATGGTGGAAAAGGGTAAATTGTTGGTTTTGGAGAACATCAGGTAGGTTTAGGTTGGTTTTGGGATTGGATCTATGGTTTTGGGGGATTTTCTTTTGTTTTTGGGGGTGATCCCGTTCTTTTTTGGGGTGTTTTTGACGTGTTTTGGGGTCTCCGTTGGTATTCCTTGGGTTTTATGTGGTCATGGTGGTGAAAAATTGTAAATTGTGGGTTTTGGAGAACTTCAGGTAGGTTTAGGGGAATTTTGGGGTGGATTCATGGTATTTGGTCTTTTCTTCTGTTTTTTTTTGGGTGATCCTGTTCTTTTTTGGGGTGTTTATGACGTGTTTTGGGGTCTCCGTTGGGTTTTAGTTGGGTTCTTGTTGGTCATCATGGTGAAAAAGTGTAAATTGTGGCTTTTGGAGAACATCAGGTAGGTTTAGGGGGACTTTTGGGGCAGAGTCATGTTTTTTGGTGTTTTCTTCTGTTTCTTGGGGTGGTCCCGTTCTTTTTTGGGAAGTTTTTGAGGTGTTTGGGGGTCTCCGTTGGGTTTTGTTGTGTACTCGTTGGTCATCGTGGTGGAAAATGGTAAATTGTGGGTTTTGGAGAACATCAGGTAGGTTTAGGGTGGTTTTGGGATTGGATCCGTGCTTTTTGGGGATTTTCTTCCAGTTTATGGGTGATCCCTTTATTTTTGGGGTGTTTTTGACGTGTTTTGGTGTCTCGTTTTGGGTTTTCGTTTGGTTCATGTTGGTCATCCTGGTGAAAAAGTGTAAATTGTGGCTTTTGGAGAACATCAGGTAGGTTTAGGGGGACTTTTGGTGTGGATCTATGGCTTTTGGGGTTTTCTTTCGTTTTTAGGGTTTATCCCGTTCTTGTTTTGGGTGTTTTTGACTTCTTTTGGGGTCTCCGTTGTGTTTCGTTGGGTTTTCCATGGTCATCATGTTGGAAAATTGTAAATTGTGGGTTTTGGAGATCATCAGGTAGGTTTAGGGTGGTTTTGGGGTGGATCTATGATTTTGAAGGATTTTCTTCCAATTTTGGGGGTGATCCCTTTCTTTTTTTTTTTTTTTTTTTTTTTTTTTTTTTTTTTTTTTTTTTTGACGTGTTTTGTGGTCTCCGTTGGGTTTCGTTGGGTTTTCCATGGTCATCAATGTGGAAAAGTGTAAATTGTGGGTTTTGGAGAACTTCAGGTTGGTTTAGGGGGATTTTTGGTGTGGATCTATGGCTTTTGGGGTTTTGTTTCGTTGTTGGGGTTGAACCAGTTCTTTTTTGGGGTGTTTTTGACGTTTTTGGGGTCTCCGTTGGGTTTTGTTGGGTTCTCGTTGGTCGTTAAGCTAAATGGGAGTGGATTGTGGGTTTTGAAGAAGATCAGGTGAGTTTAGGGTGATTTGGGAGGGAAATGCATAGTTTTGTTTTTTTTTTTCTTCTGATCCAGTTCTTTTTTGGGGTGTTTTTGATGTGTTTTGGGGTCTCCGTTGGTTTTTGTTGGGTTCTTGTTGTTCATCATGGTGAAAACGGGTAAATTGTGGGTATTGGAGAACATCAGGTAGGTTTAGGGGGACTTTTGGGGTGGATCAACGGCTTTTAGGGTTTTCTTCCAGTTTTGGGGGTGATCCCGCTTTTTTTTGTGGTGTTTTTGATGTGTTTTGGGGTTTCCGTTGTGTTTTGTTGATTTCCTAATGTGTTTTAAGTTTGTTGGGAGTGGACTTTGGGATTTGGAGAACATCAGGTAGGTTTAGTGTGGTTTTGGGGTGGATCTATGTTTTTTGGGGGTTTTCTTTCTTTTTTAGGGGTTATCCTGTTCTTGTTTGGGGTGTTTTTGACTTGTTTTGGGGTCTCCGTTGGGTTTTAGTTGGTCCTTAAGGGAAATGGGAGTGGATTGTGGGTTTTGAAGAAGATCAGGTGAGTTTAGGGTGGTTTTGTGGGGAAATTCATAGTTTTTGGTGTTTTTTCTTCTGATTCAGTTCTTTTTTGGGGTGTTTTTGACGTGTTTTGGGGTTTCCGTTGGGTTTCGTTGAGTTCCTAATGGGTTTTATGGTGGTTGGGAGTGGACATTTGGATTTGGAGAACATCAGGTACGTTTAGAGTGGTTTTGGGATTGGATCCGTGCTTTTTGGGGTTTTCTTTGGTTTTGGGGGTGATCCTGTTCTTGTTTGGGGTGTTTTTGACGTGTTTTGGGTTCTCCGTTGGGTTTCGTTGTGTTTTCCGTGGTCATCATGGTGGAAAAGTGTAAATTGTGGGTTTTGGAGAACATCAGGTAGGTTTATGAGGACTTTTGGGGCAGATTCATGGTTTTTAGGGTTTTCTTCTGTTTTTTCTAGTGATCCAGTTGGTTTTCGGCGTGTTTTTGACGTGTTTTGTGGTCTCCGTTGGGTTTCGTTGGGTTTTCCGTGGTCATCATGGTGGAAAAGTGTAAATTGTGGGTTTTGGAGAACATCAGGTAGATTTAGGGTGTTTTGGGGGTGGATCTATGGTTTTGGGGGATTTTGTTCCAGTTTTGGGGTGATCGAATTCATTTTTGGGGTGTTTCTGACGTGTTTTGGGTTCTTCGTTGGGTTTCGTTGGATTTTCCGTTGTCATCATGGTGGAAAAGTGTAAATTGTGGGTTTTGGAGAACATCAGGTAGGTTTAGGGGGACTTTTGGGGTGGATTCATGATATATGGGGTTTTCTTCTGTTTTTTTTTTTTTTTTTTTTTTTTTTTTTTGGGGGGGGTGATCCAATTCATTTTGGGGGTGTTTTTGACGTGTTTTGGGGTCTCCATTGGGTTTCGTTGCGTTTTCCGTGGTCATCATGGTGGAAAAGGGTAAATTGTTGGTTTTGGAGAACATCAGGTAGGTTTAGGTTGGTTTTGGGATTGGATCTATGGTTTTGGGGGATTTTCTTTTGTTTTTGGGGGTGATCCCGTTCTTTTTTGGGGTGTTTTTGACGTGTTTTGGGGTCTCCGTTGGTATTCCTTGGGTTTTATGTGGTCATGGTGGTGAAAAATTGTAAATTGTGGGTTTTGGAGAACTTCAGGTAGGTTTAGGGGAATTTTGGGGTGGATTCATGGTATTTGGTCTTTTCTTCTGTTTTTTTTTGGGTGATCCTGTTCTTTTTTGGGGTGTTTATGACGTGTTTTGGGGTCTCCGTTGGGTTTTAGTTGGGTTCTTGTTGGTCATCATGGTGAAAAAGTGTAAATTGTGGCTTTTGGAGAACATCAGGTAGGTTTAGGGGGACTTTTGGGGCAGAGTCATGTTTTTTGGTGTTTTCTTCTGTTTCTTGGGGTGGTCCCGTTCTTTTTTGGGAAGTTTTTGAGGTGTTTGGGGGTCTCCGTTGGGTTTTGTTGTGTACTCGTTGGTCATCGTGGTGGAAAATGGTAAATTGTGGGTTTTGGAGAACATCAGGTAGGTTTAGGGTGGTTTTGGGATTGGATCCGTGCTTTTTGGGGATTTTCTTCCAGTTTATGGGTGATCCCTTTATTTTTGGGGTGTTTTTGACGTGTTTTGGTGTCTCGTTTTGGGTTTTCGTTTGGTTCATGTTGGTCATCCTGGTGAAAAAGTGTAAATTGTGGCTTTTGGAGAACATCAGGTAGGTTTAGGGGGACTTTTGGTGTGGATCTATGGCTTTTGGGGTTTTCTTTCGTTTTTAGGGTTTATCCCGTTCTTGTTTTGGGTGTTTTTGACTTCTTTTGGGGTCTCCGTTGGGTTTCGTTGGGTTTTCCATGGTCATCATGTTGGAAAATTGTAAATTGTGGGTTTTGGAGATCATCAGGTAGGTTTAGGGTGGTTTTGGGGTGGATCTATGATTTTGAAGGATTTTCTTCCAATTTTGGGGGTGATCCCTTTTTTTTTTTTTTTTTTTTTTTTTTTTTTTTTTTTTTTTTTTTTTTTTTTTTTTTTTTTTTTTTTTACGTGTTTTGTGGTCTCCGTTGGGTTTCGTTGGGTTTTCCATGGTCATCAATGTGGAAAAGTGTAAATTGTGGGTTTTGGAGAACTTCAGGTTGGTTTAGGGGGATTTTTGGTGTGGATCTATGGCTTTTGGGGTTTTGTTTCGTTGTTGGGGTTGAACCAGTTCTTTTTTGGGGTGTTTTTGACGTTTTTGGGGTCTCCGTTGGGTTTTGTTGGGTTCTCGTTGGTCGTTAAGCTAAATGGGAGTGGATTGTGGGTTTTGAAGAAGATCAGGTGAGTTTAGGGTGATTTGGGAGGGAAATGCATAGTTTTGTTTTTTTTTTCTTCTGATCCAGTTCTTTTTTGGGGTGTTTTTGATGTGTTTTGGGGTCTCCGTTGGTTTTTGTTGGGTTCTTGTTGTTCATCATGGTGAAAACGGGTAAATTGTGGGTATTGGAGAACATCAGGTAGGTTTAGGGGGACTTTTGGGGTGGATCAACGGCTTTTAGGGTTTTCTTCCAGTTTTGGGGGTGATCCCGCTTTTTTTTGTGGTGTTTTTGATGTGTTTTGGGGTTTCCGTTGTGTTTTGTTGATTTCCTAATGTGTTTTAAGTTTGTTGGGAGTGGACTTTGGGATTTGGAGAACATCAGGTAGGTTTAGTGTGGTTTTGGGGTGGATCTATGTTTTTTGGGGGTTTTCTTTCTTTTTTAGGGGTTATCCTGTTCTTGTTTGGGGTGTTTTTGACTTGTTTTGGGGTCTCCGTTGGGTTTTAGTTGGTCCTTAAGGGAAATGGGAGTGGATTGTGGGTTTTGAAGAAGATCAGGTGAGTTTAGGGTGGTTTTGCGGGGAAATTCATAGTTTTTGGTGTTTTTTCTTCTGATTCAGTTCTTTTTTGGGGTGTTTTTGACGTGTTTTGGGGTTTCCATTGGGTTTCGTTGAGTTCCTAATGGGTTTTATGGTGGTTGGGAGTGGACATTTGGATTTGGAGAACATCAGGTACGTTTAGAGTGGTTTTGGGATTGGATCCGTGCTTTTTGGGGTTTTCTTTGGTTTTGGGGGTGATCCTGTTCTTGTTTGGGGTGTTTTTGACGTGTTTTGGGTTCTCCGTTGGGTTTCGTTGTGTTTTCCGTGGTCATCATGGTGGAAAAGTGTAAATTGTGGGTTTTGGAGAACATCAGGTAGGTTTATGAGGACTTTTGGGGCAGATTCATGGTTTTTAGGGTTTTCTTCTGTTTTTTCTAGTGATCCAGTTGGTTTTCGGCGTGTTTTTGACGTGTTTTGTGGTCTCCGTTGGGTTTCGTTGGGTTTTCCGTGGTCATCATGGTGGAAAAGTGTAAATTGTGGGTTTTGGAGAACATCAGGTAGATTTAGGGTGTTTTGGGGGTGGATCTATGGTTTTGGGGGATTTTGTTCCAGTTTTGGGGTGATCGAATTCATTTTTGGGGTGTTTCTGACGTGTTTTGGGTTCTTCGTTGGGTTTCGTTGGGTTTTCCGTTGTCATCATGGTGGAAAAGTGTAAATTGTGGGTTTTGGAGAACATCAGGTAGGTTTAGGGGGACTTTTGGGGTGGATTCATGATATATGGGGTTTTCTTCTGTTTTTTTTTTTTTTTTTTTTTTTTTTTGGGGGGGGTGATCCAATTCATTTTGGGGGTGTTTTTGACGTGTTTTGGGGTCTCCATTGGGTTTTGTTGCGTTTTCCGTGGTCATCATGGTGGAAAAGGGTAAATTGTTGGTTTTGGAGAACATCAGGTAGGTTTAGGTTGGTTTTGGGATTGGATCTATGGTTTTGGGGGATTTTCTTTTGTTTTTGGGGGTGATCCCGTTCTTTTTTGGGGTGTTTTTGACGTGTTTTGGGGTCTCCGTTGGTATTCCTTGGGTTTTATGTGGTCATGGTGGTGAAAAATTGTAAATTGTGGGTTTTGGAGAACTTCAGGTAGGTTTAGGGGAATTTTGGGGTGGATTCATGGTATTTGGTCTTTTCTTCTGTTTTTTTTTGGGTGATCCTGTTCTTTTTTGGGGTGTTTATGACGTGTTTTGGGGTCTCCGTTGGGTTTTAGTTGGGTTCTTGTTGGTCATCATGGTGAAAAAGTGTAAATTGTGGCTTTTGGAGAACATCAGGTAGGTTTAGGGGGACTTTTGGGGCAGAGTCATGTTTTTTGGTGTTTTCTTCTGTTTCTTGGGGTGGTCCCGTTCTTTTTTGGGAAGTTTTTGAGGTGTTTGGGGGTCTCCGTTGGGTTTTGTTGTGTACTCGTTGGTCATCGTGGTGGAAAATGGTAAATTGTGGGTTTTGGAGAACATCAGGTAGGTTTAGGGTGGTTTTGGGATTGGATCCGTGCTTTTTGGGGATTTTCTTCCAGTTTATGGGTGATCCCTTTATTTTTGGGGTGTTTTTGACGTGTTTTGGTGTCTCGTTTTGGGTTTTCGTTTGGTTCATGTTGGTCATCCTGGTGAAAAAGTGTAAATTGTGGCTTTTGGAGAACATCAGGTAGGTTTAGGGGGACTTTTGGTGTGGATCTATGGCTTTTGGGGTTTTCTTTCGTTTTTAGGGTTTATCCCGTTCTTGTTTTGGGTGTTTTTGACTTCTTTTGGGGTCTCCGTTGGGTTTCGTTGGGTTTTCCATGGTCATCATGTTGGAAAATTGTAAATTGTGGGTTTTGGAGATCATCAGGTAGGTTTAGGGTGGTTTTGGGGTGGATCTATGATTTTGAAGGATTTTCTTCCAATTTTGGGGGTGATCCCTTTTTTTTTTTTTTTTTTTTTTTTTGACGTGTTTTGTGGTCTCCGTTGGGTTTCGTTGGGTTTTCCATGGTCATCAATGTGGAAAAGTGTAAATTGTGGGTTTTGGAGAACTTCAGGTTGGTTTAGGGGGATTTTTGGTGTGGATCTATGGCTTTTGGGGTTTTGTTTCGTTGTTGGGGTTGAACCAGTTCTTTTTTGGGGTGTTTTTGACGTTTTTGGGGTCTCCGTTGGGTTTTGTTGGGTTCTCGTTGGTCGTTAAGCTAAATGGGAGTGGATTGTGGGTTTTGAAGAAGATCAGGTGAGTTTAGGGTGATTTGGGAGGGAAATGCATAGTTTTGTTTTTTTTTTCTTCTGATCCAGTTCTTTTTTGGGGTGTTTTTGATGTGTTTTGGGGTCTCCGTTGGTTTTTGTTGGGTTCTTGTTGTTCATCATGGTGAAAACGGGTAAATTGTGGGTATTGGAGAACATCAGGTAGGTTTAGGGGGACTTTTGGGGTGGATCAACGGCTTTTAGGGTTTTCTTCCAGTTTTGGGGGTGATCCCGCTTTTTTTTGTGGTGTTTTTGATGTGTTTTGGGGTTTCCGTTGTGTTTTGTTGATTTCCTAATGTGTTTTAAGTTTGTTGGGAGTGGACTTTGGGATTTGGAGAACATCAGGTAGGTTTAGTGTGGTTTTGGGGTGGATCTATGTTTTTTGGGGGTTTTCTTTCTTTTTTAGGGGTTATCCTGTTCTTGTTTGGGGTGTTTTTGACTTGTTTTGGGGTCTCCGTTGGGTTTTAGTTGGTCCTTAAGGGAAATGGGAGTGGATTGTGGGTTTTGAAGAAGATCAGGTGAGTTTAGGGTGGTTTTGCGGGGAAATTCATAGTTTTTGGTGTTTTTTCTTCTGATTCAGTTCTTTTTTGGGGTGTTTTTGACGTGTTTTGGGGTTTCCATTGGGTTTCGTTGAGTTCCTAATGGGTTTTATGGTGGTTGGGAGTGGACATTTGGATTTGGAGAACATCAGGTACGTTTAGAGTGGTTTTGGGATTGGATCCGTGCTTTTTGGGGTTTTCTTTGGTTTTGGGGGTGATCCTGTTCTTGTTTGGGGTGTTTTTGACGTGTTTTGGGTTCTCCGTTGGGTTTCGTTGTGTTTTCCGTGGTCATCATGGTGGAAAAGTGTAAATTGTGGGTTTTGGAGAACATCAGGTAGGTTTATGAGGACTTTTGGGGCAGATTCATGGTTTTTAGGGTTTTCTTCTGTTTTTTCTAGTGATCCAGTTGGTTTTCGGCGTGTTTTTGACGTGTTTTGTGGTCTCCGTTGGGTTTCGTTGGGTTTTCCGTGGTCATCATGGTGGAAAAGTGTAAATTGTGGGTTTTGGAGAACATCAGGTAGATTTAGGGTGTTTTGGGGGTGGATCTATGGTTTTGGGGGATTTTGTTCCAGTTTTGGGGTGATCGAATTCATTTTTGGGGTGTTTCTGACGTGTTTTGGGTTCTTCGTTGGGTTTCGTTGGGTTTTCCGTTGTCATCATGGTGGAAAAGTGTAAATTGTGGGTTTTGGAGAACATCAGGTAGGTTTAGGGGGACTTTTGGGGTGGATTCATGATATATGGGGTTTTCTTCTGTTTTTTTTTTTTTTTTTTTTTTTTTTGGGGGGGGTGATCCAATTCATTTTGGGGGTGTTTTTGACGTGTTTTGGGGTCTCCATTGGGTTTCGTTGCGTTTTCCGTGGTCATCATGGTGGAAAAGGGTAAATTGTTGGTTTTGGAGAACATCAGGTAGGTTTAGGTTGGTTTTGGGATTGGATCTATGGTTTTGGGGGATTTTCTTTTGTTTTTGGGGGTGATCCCGTTCTTTTTTGGGGTGTTTTTGACGTGTTTTGGGGTCTCCGTTGGTATTCCTTGGGTTTTATGTGGTCATGGTGGTGAAAAATTGTAAATTGTGGGTTTTGGAGAACTTCAGGTAGGTTTAGGGGAATTTTGGGGTGGATTCATGGTATTTGGTCTTTTCTTCTGTTTTTTTTTGGGTGATCCTGTTCTTTTTTGGGGTGTTTATGACGTGTTTTGGGGTCTCCGTTGGGTTTTAGTTGGGTTCTTGTTGGTCATCATGGTGAAAAAGTGTAAATTGTGGCTTTTGGAGAACATCAGGTAGGTTTAGGGGGACTTTTGGGGCAGAGTCATGTTTTTTGGTGTTTTCTTCTGTTTCTTGGGGTGGTCCCGTTCTTTTTTGGGAAGTTTTTGAGGTGTTTGGGGGTCTCCGTTGGGTTTTGTTGTGTACTCGTTGGTCATCGTGGTGGAAAATGGTAAATTGTGGGTTTTGGAGAACATCAGGTAGGTTTAGGGTGGTTTTGGGATTGGATCCGTGCTTTTTGGGGATTTTCTTCCAGTTTATGGGTGATCCCTTTATTTTTGGGGTGTTTTTGACGTGTTTTGGTGTCTCGTTTTGGGTTTTCGTTTGGTTCATGTTGGTCATCCTGGTGAAAAAGTGTAAATTGTGGCTTTTGGAGAACATCAGGTAGGTTTAGGGGGACTTTTGGTGTGGATCTATGGCTTTTGGGGTTTTCTTTCGTTTTTAGGGTTTATCCCGTTCTTGTTTTGGGTGTTTTTGACTTCTTTTGGGGTCTCCGTTGGGTTTCGTTGGGTTTTCCATGGTCATCATGTTGGAAAATTGTAAATTGTGGGTTTTGGAGATCATCAGGTAGGTTTAGGGTGGTTTTGGGGTGGATCTATGATTTTGAAGGATTTTCTTCCAATTTTGGGGGTGATCCCTTTCTTTTTTTTTTTTTTTTTTTTTTTTTTTTTGACGTGTTTTGTGGTCTCCGTTGGGTTTCGTTGGGTTTTCCATGGTCATCAATGTGGAAAAGTGTAAATTGTGGGTTTTGGAGAACTTCAGGTTGGTTTAGGGGGATTTTTGGTGTGGATCTATGGCTTTTGGGGTTTTGTTTCGTTGTTGGGGTTGAACCAGTTCTTTTTTGGGGTGTTTTTGACATTTTTGGGGTCTCCGTTGGGTTTTGTTGGGTTCTCGTTGGTCGTTAAGCTAAATGGGAGTGGATTGTGGGTTTTGAAGAAGATCAGGTGAGTTTAGGGTGATTTGGGAGGGAAATGCATAGTTTTGTTTTTTTTTTCTTCTGATCCAGTTCTTTTTTGGGGTGTTTTTGATGTGTTTTGGGGTCTCCGTTGGTTTTTGTTGGGTTCTTGTTGTTCATCATGGTGAAAACGGGTAAATTGTGGGTATTGGAGAACATCAGGTAGGTTTAGGGGGACTTTTGGGGTGGATCAACGGCTTTTAGGGTTTTCTTCCAGTTTTGGGGGTGATCCCGCTTTTTTTTGTGGTGTTTTTGATGTGTTTTGGGGTTTCCGTTGTGTTTTGTTGATTTCCTAATGTGTTTTAAGTTTGTTGGGAGTGGACTTTGGGATTTGGAGAACATCAGGTAGGTTTAGTGTGGTTTTGGGGTGGATCTATGTTTTTTGGGGGTTTTCTTTCTTTTTTAGGGGTTATCCTGTTCTTGTTTGGGGTGTTTTTGACTTGTTTTGGGGTCTCCGTTGGGTTTTAGTTGGTCCTTAAGGGAAATGGGAGTGGATTGTGGGTTTTGAAGAAGATCAGGTGAGTTTAGGGTGGTTTTGCGGGGAAATTCATAGTTTTTGGTGTTTTTTCTTCTGATTCAGTTCTTTTTTGGGGTGTTTTTGACGTGTTTTGGGGTTTCCATTGGGTTTCGTTGAGTTCCTAATGGGTTTTATGGTGGTTGGGAGTGGACATTTGGATTTGGAGAACATCAGGTACGTTTAGAGTGGTTTTGGGATTGGATCCGTGCTTTTTGGGGTTTTCTTTGGTTTTGGGGGTGATCCTGTTCTTGTTTGGGGTGTTTTTGACGTGTTTTGGGTTCTCCGTTGGGTTTCGTTGTGTTTTCCGTGGTCATCATGGTGGAAAAGTGTAAATTGTGGGTTTTGGAGAACATCAGGTAGGTTTATGAGGACTTTTGGGGCAGATTCATGGTTTTTAGGGTTTTCTTCTGTTTTTTCTAGTGATCCAGTTGGTTTTCGGCGTGTTTTTGACGTGTTTTGTGGTCTCCGTTGGGTTTCGTTGGGTTTTCCGTGGTCATCATGGTGGAAAAGTGTAAATTGTGGGTTTTGGAGAACATCAGGTAGATTTAGGGTGTTTTGGGGGTGGATCTATGGTTTTGGGGGATTTTGTTCCAGTTTTGGGGTGATCGAATTCATTTTTGGGGTGTTTCTGACGTGTTTTGGGTTCTTCGTTGGGTTTCGTTGGGTTTTCCGTTGTCATCATGGTGGAAAAGTGTAAATTGTGGGTTTTGGAGAACATCAGGTAGGTTTAGGGGGACTTTTGGGGTGGATTCATGATATATGGGGTTTTCTTCTGTTTTTTTTTTTTTTTTTTTTTTTTTTTTGGGGGGGGTGATCCAATTCATTTTGGGGGTGTTTTTGACGTGTTTTGGGGTCTCCATTGGGTTTCGTTGCGTTTTCCGTGGTCATCATGGTGGAAAAGGGTAAATTGTTGGTTTTGGAGAACATCAGGTAGGTTTAGGTTGGTTTTGGGATTGGATCTATGGTTTTGGGGGATTTTCTTTTGTTTTTGGGGGTGATCCCGTTCTTTTTTGGGGTGTTTTTGACGTGTTTTGGGGTCTCCGTTGGTATTCCTTGGGTTTTATGTGGTCATGGTGGTGAAAAATTGTAAATTGTGGGTTTTGGAGAACTTCAGGTAGGTTTAGGGGAATTTTGGGGTGGATTCATGGTATTTGGTCTTTTCTTCTGTTTTTTTTTGGGTGATCCTGTTCTTTTTTGGGGTGTTTATGACGTGTTTTGGGGTCTCCGTTGGGTTTTAGTTGGGTTCTTGTTGGTCATCATGGTGAAAAAGTGTAAATTGTGGCTTTTGGAGAACATCAGGTAGGTTTAGGGGGACTTTTGGGGCAGAGTCATGTTTTTTGGTGTTTTCTTCTGTTTCTTGGGGTGGTCCCATTCTTTTTTGGGAAGTTTTTGAGGTGTTTGGGGGTCTCCGTTGGGTTTTGTTGTGTACTCGTTGGTCATCGTGGTGGAAAATGGTAAATTGTGGGTTTTGGAGAACATCAGGTAGGTTTAGGGTGGTTTTGGGATTGGATCCGTGCTTTTTGGGGATTTTCTTCCAGTTTATGGGTGATCCCTTTATTTTTGGGGTGTTTTTGACGTGTTTTGGTGTCTCGTTTTGGGTTTTCGTTTGGTTCATGTTGGTCATCCTGGTGAAAAAGTGTAAATTGTGGCTTTTGGAGAACATCAGGTAGGTTTAGGGGGACTTTTGGTGTGGATCTATGGCTTTTGGGGTTTTCTTTCGTTTTTAGGGTTTATCCCGTTCTTGTTTTGGGTGTTTTTGACTTCTTTTGGGGTCTCCGTTGGGTTTCGTTGGGTTTTCCATGGTCATCATGTTGGAAAATTGTAAATTGTGGGTTTTGGAGATCATCAGGTAGGTTTAGGGTGGTTTTGGGGTGGATCTATGATTTTGAAGGATTTTCTTCCAATTTTGGGGTGATCCCTTTCTATTTTTTTTTTTTTTTTTTTTTTTTTTTTTTTTTTGACGTGTTTTGTGGTCTCCGTTGGGTTTCGTTGGGTTTTCCATGGTCATCAATGTGGAAAAGTGTAAATTGTGGGTTTTGGAGAACTTCAGGTTGGTTTAGGGGGATTTTTGGTGTGGATCTATGGCTTTTGGGGTTTTGTTTCGTTGTTGGGGTTGAACCAGTTCTTTTTTGGGGTGTTTTTGACGTTTTTGGGGTCTCCGTTGGGTTTTGTTGGGTTCTCGTTGGTCGTTAAGCTAAATGGGAGTGGATTGTGGGTTTTGAAGAAGATCAGGTGAGTTTAGGGTGATTTGGGAGGGAAATGCATAGTTTTGTTTTTTTTTTCTTCTGATCCAGTTCTTTTTTGGGGTGTTTTTGATGTGTTTTGGGGTCTCCGTTGGTTTTTGTTGGGTTCTTGTTGTTCATCATGGTGAAAACGGGTAAATTGTGGGTATTGGAGAACATCAGGTAGGTTTAGGGGGACTTTTGGGGTGGATCAACGGCTTTTAGGGTTTTCTTCCAGTTTTGGGGGTGATCCCGCTTTTTTTTGTGGTGTTTTTGATGTGTTTTGGGGTTTCCGTTGTGTTTTGTTGATTTCCTAATGTGTTTTAAGTTTGTTGGGAGTGGACTTTGGGATTTGGAGAACATCAGGTAGGTTTAGTGTGGTTTTGGGG
The DNA here is from genome assembly GCF_964211825.1 of Aythya ferina. Lineage (NCBI taxonomy): Eukaryota > Metazoa > Chordata > Aves > Anseriformes > Anatidae > Aythya > Aythya ferina. Next base: position 583,542 of record NW_028181446.1, read on the forward strand.
TGGATCTATGTTTTTTGGGGGTTTTCTTTCTTTTTTAGGGGTTATCCTGTTCTTGTTTGGGGTGTTTTTGACTTGTTTTGGGGTCTCCGTTGGGTTTTAGTTGGTCCTTAAGGGAAATGGGAGTGGATTGTGGGTTTTGAAGAAGATCAGGTGAGTTTAGGGTGGTTTTGTGGGGAAATTCATAGTTTTTGGTGTTTTTTCTTCTGATTCAGTTCTTTTTTGGGGTGTTTTTGACGTGTTTTGGGGTTTCCGTTGGGTTTCGTTGAGTTCCTAATGGGTTTTATGGTGGTTGGGAGTGGACATTTGGATTTGGAGAACATCAGGTACGTTTAGAGTGGTTTTGGGATTGGATCCGTGCTTTTTGGGGTTTTCTTTGGTTTTGGGGGTGATCCTGTTCTTGTTTGGGGTGTTTTTGACGTTTTTTGGGTTCTCCGTTGGGTTTCGTTGTGTTTTCCGTGGTCATCATGGTGGAAAAGTGTAAATTGTGGGTTTTGGAGAACATCAGGTAGGTTTATGAGGACTTTTGGGGCAGATTCATGGTTTTTAGGGTTTTCTTCTGTTTTTTCTAGTGATCCAGTTGGTTTTCGGCGTGTTTTTGACGTGTTTTGTGGTCTCCGTTGGGTTTCGTTGGGTTTTCCGTGGTCATCATGGTGGAAAAGTGTAAATTGTGGGTTTTGGAGAACATCAGGTAGATTTAGGGTGTTTTGGGGGTGGATCTATGGTTTTGGGGGATTTTGTTCCAGTTTTGGGGTGATCGAATTCATTTTTGGGGTGTTTCTGACGTGTTTTGGGTTCTTCGTTGGGTTTCGTTGGGTTTTCCGTTGTCATCATGGTGGAAAAGTGTAAATTGTGGGTTTTGGAGAACATCAGGTAGGTTTAGGGGGACTTTTGGGGTGGATTCATGATATATGGGGTTTTCTTCTGTTTTTTTTTTTTTTTTTTTTTTTTTGGGGGGGGTGATCCAATTCATTTTGGGGGTGTTTTTGACGTGTTTTGGGGTCTCCATTGGGTTTCGTTGCGTTTTCCGTGGTCATCATGGTGGAAAAGGGTAAATTGTTGGTTTTGGAGAACATCAGGTAGGTTTAGGTTGGTTTTGGGATTGGATCTATGGTTTTGGGGGATTTTCTTTTGTTTTTGGGGGTGATCCCGTTCTTTTTTGGGGTGTTTTTGACGTGTTTTGGGGTCTCCGTTGGTATTCCTTGGGTTTTATGTGGTCATGGTGGTGAAAAATTGTAAATTGTGGGTTTTGGAGAACTTCAGGTAGGTTTAGGGGAATTTTGGGGTGGATTCATGGTATTTGGTCTTTTCTTCTGTTTTTTTTTGGGTGATCCTGTTCTTTTTTGGGGTGTTTATGACGTGTTTTGGGGTCTCCGTTGGGTTTTAGTTGGGTTCTTGTTGGTCATCATGGTGAAAAAGTGTAAATTGTGGCTTTTGGAGAACATCAGGTAGGTTTAGGGGGACTTTTGGGGCAGAGTCATGTTTTTTGGTGTTTTCTTCTGTTTCTTGGGGTGGTCCCGTTCTTTTTTGGGAAGTTTTTGAGGTGTTTGGGGGTCTCCGTTGGGTTTTGTTGTGTACTCGTTGGTCATCGTGGTGGAAAATGGTAAATTGTGGGTTTTGGAGAACATCAGGTAGGTTTAGGGTGGTTTTGGGATTGGATCCGTGCTTTTTGGGGATTTTCTTCCAGTTTATGGGTGATCCCTTTATTTTTGGGGTGTTTTTGACGTGTTTTGGTGTCTCGTTTTGGGTTTTTGTTTGGTTCATGTTGGTCATCCTGGTGAAAAAGTGTAAATTGTGGCTTTTGGAGAACATCAGGTAGGTTTAGGGGGACTTTTGGTGTGGATCTATGGCTTTTGGGGTTTTCTTTCGTTTTTAGGGTTTATCCCGTTCTTGTTTTGGGTGTTTTTGACTTCTTTTGGGGTCTCCGTTGGGTTTCGTTGGGTTTTCCATGGTCATCATGTTGGAAAATTGTAAATTGTGGGTTTTGGAGATCATCAGGTAGGTTTAGGGTGGTTTTGGGGTGGATCTATGATTTTGAAGGATTTTCTTCCAATTTTGGGGGTGATCCCTTTCTTTTTTTTTTTTTTTTTTTTTTTTTTGACGTGTTTTGTGGTCTCCGTTGGGTTTCGTTGGGTTTTCCGTGGTCATCATGGTGGAAAAGTGTAAATTGTGGGTTTTGGAGAACATCAGGTAGATTTAGGGTGTTTTGGGGGTGGATCTATGGTTTTGGGGGATTTTGTTCCAGTTTTGGGGTGATCGAATTCATTTTTGGGGTGTTTCTGACGTGTTTTGGGTTCTTCGTTGGGTTTCGTTGGGTTTTCCGTTGTCATCATGGTGGAAAAGTGTAAATTGTGGGTTTTGGAGAACATCAGGTAGGTTTAGGGGGACTTTTGGGGTGGATTCATGATATATGGGGTTTTCTTCTGTTTTTTTTTTTTTTTTTTTTTTTTTTTTGGGGGGGGTGATCCAATTCATTTTGGGGGTGTTTTTGACGTGTTTTGGGGTCTCCATTGGGTTTCGTTGCGTTTTCCGTGGTCATCATGGTGGAAAAGGGTAAATTGTTGGTTTTGGAGAACATCAGGTAGGTTTAGGTTGGTTTTGGGATTGGATCTATGGTTTTGGGGGATTTTCTTTTGTTTTTGGGGGTGATCCCGTTCTTTTTTGGGGTGTTTTTGACGTGTTTTGGGGTCTCCGTTGGTATTCCTTGGGTTTTATGTGGTCATGGTGGTGAAAAATTGTAAATTGTGGGTTTTGGAGAACTTCAGGTAGGTTTAGGGGAATTTTGGGGTGGATTCATGGTATTTGGTCTTTTCTTCTGTTTTTTTTTGGGTGATCCTGTTCTTTTTTGGGGTGTTTATGACGTGTTTTGGGGTCTCCGTTGGGTTTTAGTTGGGTTCTTGTTGGTCATCATGGTGAAAAAGTGTAAATTGTGGCTTTTGGAGAACATCAGGTAGGTTTAGGGGGACTTTTGGGGCAGAGTCATGTTTTTTGGTGTTTTCTTCTGTTTCTTGGGGTGGTCCCGTTCTTTTTTGGGAAGTTTTTGAGGTGTTTGGGGGTCTCCGTTGGGTTTTGTTGTGTACTCGTTGGTCATCGTGGTGGAAAATGGTAAATTGTGGGTTTTGGAGAACATCAGGTAGGTTTAGGGTGGTTTTGGGATTGGATCCGTGCTTTTTGGGGATTTTCTTCCAGTTTATGGGTGATCCCTTTATTTTTGGGGTGTTTTTGACGTGTTTTGGTGTCTCGTTTTGGGTTTTCGTTTGGTTCATGTTGGTCATCCTGGTGAAAAAGTGTAAATTGTGGCTTTTGGAGAACATCAGGTAGGTTTAGGGGGACTTTTGGTGTGGATCTATGGCTTTTGGGGTTTTCTTTCGTTTTTAGGGTTTATCCCGTTCTTGTTTTGGGTGTTTTTGACTTCTTTTGGGGTCTCCGTTGGGTTTCGTTGGGTTTTCCATGGTCATCATGTTGGAAAATTGTAAATTGTGGGTTTTGGAGATCATCAGGTAGGTTTAGGGTGGTTTTGGGGTGGATCTATGATTTTGAAGGATTTTCTTCCAATTTTGGGGGTGATCCCTTTCTTTTTTTTTTTTTTTTTTTTTTTTTTTTGACGTGTTTTGTGGTCTCCGTTGGGTTTCGTTGGGTTTTCCATGGTCATCAATGTGGAAAAGTGTAAATTGTGGGTTTTGGAGAACTTCAGGTTGGTTTAGGGGGATTTTTGGTGTGGATCTATGGCTTTTGGGGTTTTGTTTCGTTGTTGGGGTTGAACCAGTTCTTTTTTGGGGTGTTTTTGACGTTTTTGGGGTCTCCGTTGGGTTTTGTTGGGTTCTCGTTGGTCGTTAAGCTAAATGGGAGTGGATTGTGGGTTTTGAAGAAGATCAGGTGAGTTTAGGGTGATTTGGGAGGGAAATGCATAGTTTTGTTTTTTTTTTCTTCTGATCCAGTTCTTTTTTGGGGTGTTTTTGATGTGTTTTGGGGTCTCCGTTGGTTTTTGTTGGGTTCTTGTTGTTCATCATGGTGAAAACGGGTAAATTGTGGGTATTGGAGAACATCAGGTAGGTTTAGGGGGACTTTTGGGGTGGATCAACGGCTTTTAGGGTTTTCTTCCAGTTTTGGGGGTGATCCCGCTTTTTTTTGTGGTGTTTTTGATGTGTTTTGGGGTTTCCGTTGTGTTTTGTTGATTTCCTAATGTGTTTTAAGTTTGTTGGGAGTGGACTTTGGGATTTGGAGAACATCAGGTAGGTTTAGTGTGGTTTTGGGGTGGATCTATGTTTTTTGGGGGTTTTCTTTCTTTTTTAGGGGTTATCCTGTTCTTGTTTGGGGTGTTTTTGACTTGTTTTGGGGTCTCCGTTGGGTTTTAGTTGGTCCTTAAGGGAAATGGGAGTGGATTGTGGGTTTTGAAGAAGATCAGGTGAGTTTAGGGTGGTTTTGTGGGGAAATTCATAGTTTTTGGTGTTTTTTCTTCTGATTCAGTTCTTTTTTGGGGTGTTTTTGACGTGTTTTGGGGTTTCCGTTGGGTTTCGTTGAGTTCCTAATGGGTTTTATGGTGGTTGGGAGTGGACATTTGGATTTGGAGAACATCAGGTACGTTTAGAGTGGTTTTGGGATTGGATCCGTGCTTTTTGGGGTTTTCTTTGGTTTTGGGGGTGATCCTGTTCTTGTTTGGGGTGTTTTTGACGTGTTTTGGGTTCTCCGTTGGGTTTCGTTGTGTTTTCCGTGGTCATCATGGTGGAAAAGTGTAAATTGTGGGTTTTGGAGAACATCAGGTAGGTTTATGAGGACTTTTGGGGCAGATTCATGGTTTTTAGGGTTTTCTTCTGTTTTTTCTAGTGATCCAGTTGGTTTTCGGCGTGTTTTTGACGTGTTTTGTGGTCTCCGTTGGGTTTCGTTGGGTTTTCCGTGGTCATCATGGTGGAAAAGTGTAAATTGTGGGTTTTGGAGAACATCAGGTAGATTTAGGGTGTTTTGGGGGTGGATCTATGGTTTTGGGGGATTTTGTTCCAGTTTTGGGGTGATCGAATTCATTTTTGGGGTGTTTCTGACGTGTTTTGGGTTCTTCGTTGGGTTTCGTTGGGTTTTCCATTGTCATCATGGTGGAAAAGTGTAAATTGTGGGTTTTGGAGAACATCAGGTAGGTTTAGGGGGACTTTTGGGGTGGATTCATGATATATGGGGTTTTCTTCTGTTTTTTTTTTTTTTTTTTTTTTTTTTTTGGGGGGGGTGATCCAATTCATTTTGGGGGTGTTTTTGACGTGTTTTGGGGTCTCCATTGGGTTTCGTTGCGTTTTCCGTGGTCATCATGGTGGAAAAGGGTAAATTGTTGGTTTTGGAGAACATCAGGTAGGTTTAGGTTGGTTTTGGGATTGGATCTATGGTTTTGGGGGATTTTCTTTTGTTTTTGGGGGTGATCCCGTTCTTTTTTGGGGTGTTTTTGACGTGTTTTGGGGTCTCCGTTGGTATTCCTTGGGTTTTATGTGGTCATGGTGGTGGAAAATTGTAAATTGTGGGTTTTGGAGAACTTCAGGTAGGTTTAGGGGAATTTTGGGGTGGATTCATGGTATTTGGTCTTTTCTTCTGTTTTTTTTTGGGTGATCCTGTTCTTTTTTGGGGTGTTTATGACGTGTTTTGGGGTCTCCGTTGGGTTTTAGTTGGGTTCTTGTTGGTCATCATGGTGAAAAAGTGTAAATTGTGGCTTTTGGAGAACATCAGGTAGGTTTAGGGGGACTTTTGGGGCAGAGTCATGTTTTTTGGTGTTTTCTTCTGTTTCTTGGGGTGGTCCCGTTCTTTTTTGGGAAGTTTTTGAGGTGTTTGGGGGTCTCCGTTGGGTTTTGTTGTGTACTCGTTGGTCATCGTGGTGGAAAATGGTAAATTGTGGGTTTTGGAGAACATCAGGTAGGTTTAGGGTGGTTTTGGGATTGGATCCGTGCTTTTTGGGGATTTTCTTCCAGTTTATGGGTGATCCCTTTATTTTTGGGGTGTTTTTGACGTGTTTTGGTGTCTCGTTTTGGGTTTTCGTTTGGTTCATGTTGGTCATCCTGGTGAAAAAGTGTAAATTGTGGCTTTTGGAGAACATCAGGTAGGTTTAGGGGGACTTTTGGTGTGGATCTATGGCTTTTGGGGTTTTCTTTCGTTTTTAGGGTTTATCCCGTTCTTGTTTTGGGTGTTTTTGACTTCTTTTGGGGTCTCCGTTGGGTTTCGTTGGGTTTTCCATGGTCATCATGTTGGAAAATTGTAAATTGTGGGTTTTGGAGATCATCAGGTAGGTTTAGGGTGGTTTTGGGGTGGATCTATGATTTTGAAGGATTTTCTTCCAATTTTGGGGGTGATCCCTTTTTTTTTTTTTTTTTTTTTTTTTGACGTGTTTTGTGGTCTCCGTTGGGTTTCGTTGGGTTTTCCATGGTCATCAATGTGGAAAAGTGTAAATTGTGGGTTTTGGAGAACTTCAGGTTGGTTTAGGGGGATTTTTGGTGTGGATCTATGGCTTTTGGGGTTTTGTTTCGTTGTTGGGGTTGAACCAGTTCTTTTTTGGGGTGTTTTTGACGTTTTTGGGGTCTCCGTTGGGTTTTGTTGGGTTCTCGTTGGTCGTTAAGCTAAATGGGAGTGGATTGTGGGTTTTGAAGAAGATCAGGTGAGTTTAGGGTGATTTGGGAGGGAAATGCATAGTTTTGTTTTTTTTTTCTTCTGATCCAGTTCTTTTTTGGGGTGTTTTTGATGTGTTTTGGGGTCTCCGTTGGTTTTTGTTGGGTTCTTGTTGTTCATCATGGTGAAAACGGGTAAATTGTGGGTATTGGAGAACATCAGGTAGGTTTAGGGGGACTTTTGGGGTGGATCAACGGCTTTTAGGGTTTTCTTCCAGTTTTGGGGGTGATCCCGCTTTTTTTTGTGGTGTTTTTGATGTGTTTTGGGGTTTCCGTTGTGTTTTGTTGATTTCCTAATGTGTTTTAAGTTTGTTGGGAGTGGACTTTGGGATTTGGAGAACATCAGGTAGGTTTAGTGTGGTTTTGGGGTGGATCTATGTTTTTTGGGGGTTTTCTTTCTTTTTTAGGGGTTATCCTGTTCTTGTTTGGGGTGTTTTTGACTTGTTTTGGGGTCTCCGTTGGGTTTTAGTTGGTCCTTAAGGGAAATGGGAGTGGATTGTGGGTTTTGAAGAAGATCAGGTGAGTTTAGGGTGGTTTTGTGGGGAAATTCATAGTTTTTGGTGTTTTTTCTTCTGATTCAGTTCTTTTTTGGGGTGTTTTTGACGTGTTTTGGGGTTTCCGTTGGGTTTCGTTGAGTTCCTAATGGGTTTTATGGTGGTTGGGAGTGGACATTTGGATTTGGAGAACATCAGGTACGTTTAGAGTGGTTTTGGGATTGGATCCGTGCTTTTTGGGGTTTTCTTTGGTTTTGGGGGTGATCCTGTTCTTGTTTGGGGTGTTTTTGACGTGTTTTGGGTTCTCCGTTGGGTTTCGTTGTGTTTTCCGTGGTCATCATGGTGGAAAAGTGTAAATTGTGGGTTTTGGAGAACATCAGGTAGGTTTATGAGGACTTTTGGGGCAGATTCATGGTTTTTAGGGTTTTCTTCTGTTTTTTCTAGTGATCCAGTTGGTTTTCGGCGTGTTTTTGACGTGTTTTGTGGTCTCCGTTGGGTTTCGTTGGGTTTTCCGTGGTCATCATGGTGGAAAAGTGTAAATTGTGGGTTTTGGAGAACATCAGGTAGATTTAGGGTGTTTTGGGGGTGGATCTATGGTTTTGGGGGATTTTGTTCCAGTTTTGGGGTGATCGAATTCATTTTTGGGGTGTTTCTGACGTGTTTTGGGTTCTTCGTTGGGTTTCGTTGGGTTTTCCGTTGTCATCATGGTGGAAAAGTGTAAATTGTGGGTTTTGGAGAACATCAGGTAGGTTTAGGGGGACTTTTGGGGTGGATTCATGATATATGGGGTTTTCTTCTGTTTTTTTTTTTTTTTTTTTTTTTTTTTTTGGGGGGGGTGATCCAATTCATTTTGGGGGTGTTTTTGACGTGTTTTGGGGTCTCCATTGGGTTTCGTTGCGTTTTCCGTGGTCATCATGGTGGAAAAGGGTAAATTGTTGGTTTTGGAGAACATCAGGTAGGTTTAGGTTGGTTTTGGGATTGGATCTATGGTTTTGGGGGATTTTCTTTTGTTTTTGGGGGTGATCCCGTTCTTTTTTGGGGTGTTTTTGACGTGTTTTGGGGTCTCCGTTGGTATTCCTTGGGTTTTATGTGGTCATGGTGGTGAAAAATTGTAAATTGTGGGTTTTGGAGAACTTCAGGTAGGTTTAGGGGAATTTTGGGGTGGATTCATGGTATTTGGTCTTTTCTTCTGTTTTTTTTTTGGGTGATCCTGTTCTTTTTTGGGGTGTTTATGACGTGTTTTGGGGTCTCCGTTGGGTTTTAGTTGGGTTCTTGTTGGTCATCATGGTGAAAAAGTGTAAATTGTGGCTTTTGGAGAACATCAGGTAGGTTTAGGGGGACTTTTGGGGCAGAGTCATGTTTTTTGGTGTTTTCTTCTGTTTCTTGGGGTGGTCCCGTTCTTTTTTGGGAAGTTTTTGAGGTGTTTGGGGGTCTCCGTTGGGTTTTGTTGTGTACTCGTTGGTCATCGTGGTGGAAAATGGTAAATTGTGGGTTTTGGAGAACATCAGGTAGGTTTAGGGTGGTTTTGGGATTGGATCCGTGCTTTTTGGGGATTTTCTTCCAGTTTATGGGTGATCCCTTTATTTTTGGGGTGTTTTTGACGTGTTTTGGTGTCTCGTTTTGGGTTTTCGTTTGGTTCATGTTGGTCATCCTGGTGAAAAAGTGTAAATTGTGGCTTTTGGAGAACATCAGGTAGGTTTAGGGGGACTTTTGGTGTGGATCTATGGCTTTTGGGGTTTTCTTTCGTTTTTAGGGTTTATCCCGTTCTTGTTTTGGGTGTTTTTGACTTCTTTTGGGGTCTCCGTTGGGTTTCGTTGGGTTTTCCATGGTCATCATGTTGGAAAATTGTAAATTGTGGGTTTTGGAGATCATCAGGTAGGTTTAGGGTGGTTTTGGGGTGGATCTATGATTTTGAAGGATTTTCTTCCAATTTTGGGGGTGATCCCTTTTTTTTTTTTTTTTTTTTTTTTTTTTTTTTTTTTGACGTGTTTTGTGGTCTCCGTTGGGTTTCGTTGGGTTTTCCATGGTCATCAATGTGGAAAAGTGTAAATTGTGGGTTTTGGAGAACTTCAGGTTGGTTTAGGGGGATTTTTGGTGTGGATCTATGGCTTTTGGGGTTTTGTTTCGTTGTTGGGGTTGAACCAGTTCTTTTTTGGGGTGTTTTTGACGTTTTTGGGGTCTCCGTTGGGTTTTGTTGGGTTCTCGTTGGTCGTTAAGCTAAATGGGAGTGGATTGTGGGTTTTGAAGAAGATCAGGTGAGTTTAGGGTGATTTGGGAGGGAAATGCATAGTTTTGTTTTTTTTTTCTTCTGATCCAGTTCTTTTTTGGGGTGTTTTTGATGTGTTTTGGGGTCTCCGTTGGTTTTTGTTGGGTTCTTGTTGTTCATCATGGTGAAAACGGGTAAATTGTGGGTATTGGAGAACATCAGGTAGGTTTAGGGGGACTTTTGGGGTGGATCAACGGCTTTTAGGGTTTTCTTCCAGTTTTGGGGGTGATCCCGCTTTTTTTTGTGGTGTTTTTGATGTGTTTTGGGGTTTCCGTTGTGTTTTGTTGATTTCCTAATGTGTTTTAAGTTTGTTGGGAGTGGACTTTGGGATTTGGAGAACATCAGGTAGGTTTAGTGTGGTTTTGGGGTGGATCTATGTTTTTTGGGGGTTTTCTTTCTTTTTTAGGGGTTATCCTGTTCTTGTTTGGGGTGTTTTTGACTTGTTTTGGGGTCTCCGTTGGGTTTTAGTTGGTCCTTAAGGGAAATGGGAGTGGATTGTGGGTTTTGAAGAAGATCAGGTGAGTTTAGGGTGGTTTTGCGGGGAAATTCATAGTTTTTGGTGTTTTTTCTTCTGATTCAGTTCTTTTTTGGGGTGTTTTTGACGTGTTTTGGGGTTTCCATTGGGTTTCGTTGAGTTCCTAATGGGTTTTATGGTGGTTGGGAGTGGACATTTGGATTTGGAGAACATCAGGTACGTTTAGAGTGGTTTTGGGATTGGATCCGTGCTTTTTGGGGTTTTCTTTGGTTTTGGGGGTGATCCTGTTCTTGTTTGGGGTGTTTTTGACGTGTTTTGGGTTCTCTGTTGGGTTTCGTTGTGTTTTCCGTGGTCATCATGGTGGAAAAGTGTAAATTGTTGGTTTTGGAGAACATCAGGTAGGTTTATGAGGACTTTTGGGGCAGATTCATGGTTTTTAGGGTTTTCTTCTGTTTTTTCTAGTGATCCAGTTGGTTTTCGGCGTGTTTTTGACGTGTTTTGTGGTCTCCGTTGGGTTTCGTTGCGTTTTCCGTGGTCATCATGGTGGAAAAGGGTAAATTGTTGGTTTTGGAGAACATCAGGTAGGTTTAGGTTGGTTTTGGGATTGGATCTATGGTTTTGGGGGATTTTCTTTTGTTTTTGGGGGTGATCCCGTTCTTTTTTGGGGTGTTTCTGACGTGTTTTGGGGTCTCCGTTGGTATTCCTTGGGTTTTATGTGGTCATGGTGGTGAAAAATTGTAAATTGTGGGTTTTGGAGAACTTCAGGTAGGTTTAGGGGAATTTTGGGGTGGATTCATGGTATTTGGTCTTTTCTTCTGTTTTTTTTTGGGTGATCCTGTTCTTTTTTGGGGTGTTTATGACGTGTTTTGGGGTCTCCGTTGGGTTTTAGTTGGGTTCTTGTTGGTCATCATGGTGAAAAAGTGTAAATTGTGGCTTTTGGAGAACATCAGGTAGGTTTAGGGGGACTTTTGGGGCAGAGTCATGTTTTTTGGTGTTTTCTTCTGTTTCTTGGGGTGGTCCCGTTCTTTTTTGGGAAGTTTTTGAGGTGTTTGGGGGTCTCCGTTGGGTTTTGTTGTGTACTCGTTGGTCATCGTGGTGGAAAATGGTAAATTGTGGGTTTTGGAGAACATCAGGTAGGTTTAGGGTGGTTTTGGGATTGGATCCGTGCTTTTTGGGGATTTTCTTCCAGTTTATGGGTGATCCCTTTATTTTTGGGGTGTTTTTGACGTGTTTTGGTGTCTCGTTTTGGGTTTTCGTTTGGTTCATGTTGGTCATCCTGGTGAAAAAGTGTAAATTGTGGCTTTTGGAGAACATCAGGTAGGTTTAGGGGGACTTTTGGTGTGGATCTATGGCTTTTGGGGTTTTCTTTCGTTTTTAGGGTTTATCCCGTTCTTGTTTTGGGTGTTTTTGACTTCTTTTGGGGTCTCCGTTGGGTTTCGTTGGGTTTTCCATGGTCATCATGTTGGAAAATTGTAAATTGTGGGTTTTGGAGATCATCAGGTAGGTTTAGGGTGGTTTTGGGGTGGATCTATGATTTTGAAGGATTTTCTTCCAATTTTGGGGGTGATCCCTTTTTTTTTTTTTTTTTTTTTTTTTTTTTTTTTTTGACGTGTTTTGTGGTCTCCGTTGGGTTTCGTTGGGTTTTCCATGGTCATCAATGTGGAAAAGTGTAAATTGTGGGTTTTGGAGAACTTCAGGTTGGTTTAGGGGGATTTTTGGTGTGGATCTATGGCTTTTGGGGTTTTGTTTCGTTGTTGGGGTTGAACCAGTTCTTTTTTGGGGTGTTTTTGACGTTTTTGGGGTCTCCGTTGGGTTTTGTTGGGTTCTCGTTGGTCGTTAAGCTAAATGGGAGTGGATTGTGGGTTTTGAAGAAGATCAGGTGAGTTTAGGGTGATTTGGGAGGGAAATGCATAGTTTTGTTTTTTTTTTCTTCTGATCCAGTTCTTTTTTGGGGTGTTTTTGATGTGTTTTGGGGTCTCCGTTGGTTTTTGTTGGGTTCTTGTTGTTCATCATGGTGAAAACGGGTAAATTGTGGGTATTGGAGAACATCAGGTAGGTTTAGGGGGACTTTTGGGGTGGATCAACGGCTTTTAGGGTTTTCTTCCAGTTTTGGGGGTGATCCCGCTTTTTTTTGTGGTGTTTTTGATGTGTTTTGGGGTTTCCGTTGTGTTTTGTTGATTTCCTAATGTGTTTTAAGTTTGTTGGGAGTGGACTTTGGGATTTGGAGAACATCAGGTAGGTTTAGTGTGGTTTTGGGGTGGATCTATGTTTTTTGGGGGTTTTCTTTCTTTTTTAGGGGTTATCCTGTTCTTGTTTGGGGTGTTTTTGACTTGTTTTGGGGTCTCCGTTGGGTTTTAGTTGGTCCTTAAGGGAAATGGGAGTGGATTGTGGGTTTTGAAGAAGATCAGGTGAGTTTAGGGTGGTTTTGTGGGGAAATTCATAGTTTTTGGTGTTTTTTCTTCTGATTCAGTTCTTTTTTGGGGTGTTTTTGACGTGTTTTGGGGTTTCCGTTGGGTTTCGTTGAGTTCCTAATGGGTTTTATGGTGGTTGGGAGTGGACATTTGGATTTGGAGAACATCAGGTACGTTTAGAGTGGTTTTGGGATTGGATCCGTGCTTTTTGGGGTTTTCTTTGGTTTTGGGGGTGATCCTGTTCTTGTTTGGGGTGTTTTTGACGTGTTTTGGGTTCTCCGTTGGGTTTCGTTGTGTTTTCCGTGGTCATCATGGTGGAAAAGTGTAAATTGTGGGTTTTGGAGAACATCAGGTAGGTTTATGAGGACTTTTGGGGCAGATTCATGGTTTTTAGGGTTTTCTTCTGTTTTTTCTAGTGATCCAGTTGGTTTTCGGCGTGTTTTTGACGTGTTTTGTGGTCTCCGTTGGGTTTCGTTGGGTTTTCCGTGGTCATCATGGTGGAAAAGTGTAAATTGTGGGTTTTGGAGAACATCAGGTAGATTTAGGGTGTTTTGGGGGTGGATCTATGGTTTTGGGGGATTTTGTTCCAGTTTTGGGGTGATCGAATTCATTTTTGGGGTGTTTCTGACGTGTTTTGGGTTCTTCGTTGGGTTTCGTTGGGTTTTCCGTTGTCATCATGGTGGAAAAGTGTAAATTGTGGGTTTTGGAGAACATCAGGTAGGTTTAGGGGGACTTTTGGGGTGGATTCATGATATATGGGGTTTTCTTCTGTTTTTTTTTTTTTTTTTTTTTTTTTTTTGGGGGGGGGTGATCCAATTCATTTTGGGGGTGTTTTTGACGTGTTTTGGGGTCTCCATTGGGTTTCGTTGCGTTTTCCGTGGTCATCATGGTGGAAAAGGGTAAATTGTTGGTTTTGGAGAACATCAGGTAGGTTTAGGTTGGTTTTGGGATTGGATCTATGGTTTTGGGGGATTTTCTTTTGTTTTTGGGGGTGATCCCGTTCTTTTTTGGGGTGTTTTTGACGTGTTTTGGGGTCTCCGTTGGTATTCCTTGGGTTTTATGTGGTCATGGTGGTGAAAAATTGTAAATTGTGGGTTTTGGAGAACTTCAGGTAGGTTTAGGGGAATTTTGGGGTGGATTCATGGTATTTGGTCTTTTCTTCTGTTTTTTTTTGGGTGATCCTGTTCTTTTTTGGGGTGTTTATGACGTGTTTTGGGGTCTCCGTTGGGTTTTAGTTGGGTTCTTGTTGGTCATCATGGTGAAAAAGTGTAAATTGTGGCTTTTGGAGAACATCAGGTAGGTTTAGGGGGACTTTTGGGGCAGAGTCATGTTTTTTGGTGTTTTCTTCTGTTTCTTGGGGTGGTCCCGTTCTTTTTTGGGAAGTTTTTGAGGTGTTTGGGGGTCTCCGTTGGGTTTTGTTGTGTACTCGTTGGTCATCGTGGTGGAAAATGGTAAATTGTGGGTTTTGGAGAACATCAGGTAGGTTTAGGGTGGTTTTGGGATTGGATCCGTGCTTTTTGGGGATTTTCTTCCAGTTTATGGGTGATCCCTTTATTTTTGGGGTGTTTTTGACGTGTTTTGGTGTCTCGTTTTGGGTTTTCGTTTGGTTCATGTTGGTCATCCTGGTGAAAAAGTGTAAATTGTGGCTTTTGGAGAACATCAGGTAGGTTTAGGGGGACTTTTG